>NC_089536.1:26162585-26462585 GCF_963924715.1 Thunnus thynnus
CTAGATGAAGTACCTTGTGTATGTTGTAAATGACATCTGGCTGTGTGATACTGAGCAGGTCATTGTTTCCCTTCAGTGAGAGAGGATGCTCTTTAAACTCGTCTCCCCTGAAATCTTTCTCTTCAAGCTTGTGCTGCTGGATCATGGTTCCCATGCCTCCGTCCAGGACCATAATCCTTTGCTGCAGCACTGCTCGCAGCTCGGACTCCAATGGGCAACTGCATTCTGAAAAAAAAAAGAAAAAAAAAAAGATCAGACTTCATATTGATTATAAACCTGCAAATAAATTTACTGTCAGACCAGTTTTACAGCAGCTGGCAAACAAAGTTTGAGTCGAAAATCAATAAAAACAAATTAATAATAGGAGAATACTCTTCTTTTGAATCCTCTTAATTTATGTAACTATTAAAAAGGTCCTTCTTGATCTTGGAAACAGCAGGTGATAAAACAGTCTAACCACAAGGTCCATTTAGTATCTGTTGCAGAGCTTTCATATCACATGATCTTCATCAGCAGATGACGTTTGCCCAGTTGCCAAGTGGTGTTATGTGATTAAAGGTCATCTGACATGATAAAAAGCTCCGGACCAGCCACTAAATGACCTTGTGGTGAGATTCTATAACAACTTGGCAACCTTCATCTAGTGGTGAGGATAATGTGATATAGTCAAAAGCTCCGGAACAGCTACTAAATGGATCTTGTGGTAAGATTAATAACAATATATCGGCCGATATTAATTTTCTTACATAAACACATTACTAACAGGATCCTTTAAATAAGATTATAGAAAAATGTGACGAAGGAAATGTGAAGAACAGGACATTTTACAAAGTAAAAATAAGCAATAGTGCTTACTAGTGGACAAACTATATAATAGAGACACTGTTTCTCAGAAGAACTCAAACATATCCTTGGCATTTCTGTACAGCAATTTGTTCTTACTTGTCAGCTTATTTCTACACTAATGTCATTATATCTGTGTATATCAGCCTTACTGATTTATTGACCATCCCCCAAACCACAGTTGCAGATAGAAGCTCACACTAGTCCTGCTGCTTTGATTTGATCACCAACTGTTGCATCAGCTCACAGACTTACTCACATATATGTTTGCAACTAATCAATACTTTCATTATTGACTAATCCTACGATTATTTTCTTGATTAATTGATTAGTTGTTTGGTCTATAAAATGTCAGAAAATTATGAAAAATCACTGTTTCACAAAACCCAAGACACAACCTCAAATGTCTCGTTTTCTACTGACCAACAGTCCACAACGCAAAGATATTCAGTTTAGTGTCATAGAGGACTAAAGAAACCAGAGAACATTCACATTTGAGAAGGAATCAGAGAATTTAGAAATTATTTCAAACGATTAATCTATTATCAAAATAGTTGGCAAGTAATCTAATAGTTGACAACTAATCGATGAATTGACTAATCGTTGCAGATCTACTCACATTCTGATGTGAATTGACACTAAGTGTACTACACTGACAATGTATGTCAAACACAAAAATCAACACCCATGATGGATTCATCAAAAGAGACATATTAATGGATGATGAAAACTATTGTAAAGCCTTCAGTAGTTCTGAAGTTGTGATACAGCAAAGCTTTTCTCTGATCCTTATTATTCATGATGACGGTACTGATGTAGACAAATGACTTAAACTTACAGTGGTCCCAATTATACTGACTGCAAAACAGTGAACTATCCAACCATGGTATTATATGTAGAAATAAAAGCAAATTAGTCTCCAGATGTGGATAGTGAATGTCACTGGGTTAGCTCAGCTGGGTGCTGATGTGGGTTCAGATCAGGTCAGGGTGTCATCATAATGCTCAGCATTACATCTGTTACATGTTTATCTTTATTAACTGCTCTGATATACTGAATACCAATATGTAAGTCATACATATGCTATTGTATCAGCCAACTGCACATAAAATATCACATCCGGTTTCTATGTAATAACACTAGTTAGCGAGTATAACTTGTCACACACACACGCACATGTGTAACAAGTGGATTGCAGTCAGTTCAGTGAGTTAAGACTCAGTGAGGCAGAAGGCTAAAGCTAACAGCTAACAGTCAAAGCCGTGAGAACTGAGTATATTTACCCGCTTCTGAAGAGAACTGATGAATGACGTTGGTCGGGGCCATCTTGTGAAGAGTCAGCCTTGAAAACAGCCCCACGGTCCGTCTGAAAACCAAACGGTTAATCCTGCAGGGAAACGCTTTCCACCATCCGGCTCCTAACCCCCCGGAGCCTCTGCAGTCTGTGGGCCGCCAGCGGCGACATCCACACTTCCGGCCTGAGTCCTTCACGATAAAAGCACCGCGACAACCGCAGGCATAAAATTCTGATTCAAGTGTTAATATTCCAACATTTCGCTTAAAGCTGCGTTAATGTTCCAACTTTTCCCTTAAAGCTGCGTTAATATTCCAACATTTCGCTTAAAGCTGCGTTAATGTTCCAACTTTTCCCTTAAAGATGCGTTAATATTCCAACATTTCGCTTAAAGCTGCGTTAATGTTCCAACTTTCCCCTTGAAGCTGCGTTAATATTCCAACTTTTACCTTAAAGATGCGTTAATATTGCAACATAGCTGACATTTCCCTTAAAGCTGTGTTAATATTTCAACATAGCAGACTACATTTTCCTTTAAACTGTGGTAATATTTCAACACAGCTGACAACAATTTCTCTTAAAGCTGACTTCCTATATTACTATTTGCCTTAGCGAGTTAAAAATTTGACTTAATATGTCATAATTTTGCAATTATTTTAACTTAATTCTCCATAACTATGTTTATTTTTATTGTTCCTAATGTTTCATGTTTTTCCTGGCAGAGATGGCTTCCATATAGGTCTGCCTGTCGCTGCCTTATTTACCCGAGTCAAAACTTTATACATGAGACATGAAAGGTTTTGCCTTTAACTCAGACATTGACAAGGTTCATACATTCATTAAGTATCCTTATTTTTTCTAAGTGAGAAACCTTTATAACAGTAGAAGGAAGTCTGTGTATGCCAGTGTGCACACAGAGGGGAATTTTGATTCAGTACCTGTACTGAGAGGAAAAGGATGTGGTGAGGAAAATAGCTGTGTGTAGATGGGTGCAGGTGCGCATACTATTCATACTGGAGTAATAAGAGTGTTTTACCTTTACCACTACAGATAGTGTTTTTGTTTACTACTACAGAGAGTTTTTTTTCTCTCATTTCTGCCAATTAACAATACATTATTATAGCACTGTAACATTCTGAGCATCATATTTTGAAACATCACTACCAAATACTTAGAGGAGATTGTAAGTGTTAAGAGGTTCTGATTAGTGACATGGCATAATATCTTCATGACGTTGTGAAAACACCAACCATCAGGAGAACTGTCAGTTCTCACATGCACGTACAAAAAACAGGAATTGTGGAGACACTGATGCGTTGCAATCTGTTCACCATAGACGGGCCAAAAATTCTATGAAAACTCTTGATGCTGGAGGGGAAGGTTGAAGAAAAGAACGCTTTCAATTGATGTGATCATCTGTAAAGTTAATGACTGTCTTAATTACTGTAATTACAGAGAGAGAGAATACAGAGAATGAACTCCGTCAATGACATCTGACAGTTCCGACATAATCACTAATACTGTCAGAGGCAGCTAGAAGCTTCAAGTGGTCATTATTATTGTTTTATTAAAACAAAATCCAAAAGTCAGATAGGCTTTACAGATGATTTTCAATATCAACACATTTAGAAAAATACAATAAAAATGAACCTGGCAGAGCCATGAAATACATGCTAACAGTCCAAAGAGCAGACCCAGCGTCTCAGTCAGAGTCTACAGAGGTTTGCCTAATGAGTCCAGATACAGTGAGTTAGTCGTCCTGTGATGCCCCCTTCAGACTGGACCTCTGCTTCTTCTGGTCCATCTGGCCCATGACGCGGTACAGTTTTTTACGCGCCTCCTTCTGTCTCTTCAGCTTGGCCACCTCCTGTTTCTCCTTCTGCTGCAGGAACTCCTTGTGTTTGGCGTGTTGCGCCGTGTGAGCTTTCTTCTTCTTGTAGTTGTGAACTGTGCTCAGAGCGTGGAGCAGGGCCGCCACCTAAAGGAATGGGACAAGAAAAGCAATGCTTAGAGATAAAGCCATGTTTTACATCAAGGGGTAGTTCAAGGTCATCTTGTAGTTAAAGGAATTCACCATTCTTAAACAATGGGTCTTGTTTTCATGGTTACATTTCAGTTTCAAAAGCAAGATCTGGACGCATATTCTGTTTCTGTTGTGAGACCAGTAGAAATCAGTGTATAGTATAACACTGATGAGCTGCTGCACTGAGACTGTAGAGTGAGGTTTTGCTCACCTTCCTCTCGTGGGGCTCCCTGATCACGCTGGGCCTCTGCAGGTCTCTGGGTGTCTTTCCTTTGGGCTGCTGCTGTTTGGGTTTGCTTTTGAAGGGCAGGGCCTTCTGGAGCTCCTTGGGGATGTGGAGGGTGTTGAAGCGCCTCGGTGCCCGGACCACCGGCTGGAAGGGAAAAGGATGGACATTCAAACGTCAAGTCTGGATTTAGTTGTGTGAAATACTGATCAGTTCAAAGTCAGCTTTAGTTTTAAGGTAAAGCACATGTAGACATGCTGTACATACTCAAACACATTCACACCAACATTTATTTTAAGTCTTCCATTTTTGATTTCCTTTTGTTACTTTTCTTCAACATACAGGTTTTCATTGTTTATATGTTTGCATTATCAAGTGGGTTTTTTTTCTACAGCATTTCTACAGAGTCCCTTGGTGATATAGCAGGGGTCTGTGAAATTTCTGAAACACATATATATTACATATAATACGTATGTTTTGCTACTATAATTCTTCACTTATTAAAATGATCAATATTCAGTCAATGTGTGTCTAACATTGGTTCTTCAAGACACATTTGGATATTCCTGGTACTGAACCTTCATCTGGTCTACACCAGCAGTGTGACAAAAGCAGAAGTGTCACACTGCATGTGTTCAGCCACAATACTGATGCATACTCACTACAAAATGTAGTTATATTGTACTTACATGTTACACATACATATGACAGAAGCAAATAGACTAGACTGTAAAGCTGAAGCAAACCTTTACCATTAGATGACTGAAAAACTCAATTGAAACATCTCCTGTGGTTACATTGTGTTGTGTTGTGCCGTGGCTTTGCCAGATTTTGTGGTATTTGTTCATTTTTGCCAGTTAATAAACTGCATCTCTCTTTAACCTTCATATTATAAGTAATCCTTTACTTCTCAGACTCACTCTAAAAATAACTTATCAATTAACAAGTTGAGTCTTCTTTCCTCTCTGAGTTCATCCATTCTCATACAGCAGAAGAAGAAGGACTACTATGGGTGTATTCAACAAGCTTCATGTCTTGAATGTGGCTTTCTGTCTACAGCTACTCTTCATGTGCAAGTGGAGTCACATATTTGCAGCCAGTATACCAGTAGTTTCCCTCAGGGATCCAGTAGGTAGCACTGCTCCACACAGAGACCTCTGTGAGAAATAATGACTGAAGGGTGCTGCCAAAGATATTGTTACATTTCAACAGAATAAAGATTTTACCTCTAACATTTTCACTTGTTAAGCTTTTTTTCCACATTAAGCCCTTTAGAAAGTGCTGCGTTAGCATTTGCATTGATCCCTTCTTCTATTGTCAGACGTCCTACCTTGTACAGAGAGTCAGTTTTGGGCTTGTTGCGGATGCCCAGGTCATGTTTGAGCTGACCCAGGGTCCTCATGCCCTCCCAGCTGTCCTTCTGCCCCACAGGCAGCAGCAGAGAGGTGATGGGGTTGTAGAACTGGGGAACAGACACTGGATACCAGGAACGCAGGAACACAATATCTGCACAATACAGTCACACAGAAGAAAAGACATCAACACTAAGACACAGCTATGCAGAGGATATTTATTACTGTCTATTTAGCTGTTACACCCTTGATTACATCATGACTATAAAACAAATACAACCACAGTCAATATGACAACATAGCATTGTCCTTTAAAAAAAATGTTAGACTTTGTACTCATAAAAGACTTTTTATAAAGACTTTTTAACAATATACACAACAATAGAAAAACCCTCACAAAAATGTGGGTAAAATAAAACCACAATAACAACAAGTAAAACACAAACTCACCACTCATGAGCAGCCGGTCCTCAAACGTTGCTCTGTAAGCTCCTGGTGGTGTCGACAGCGCCTTCTTGATCTGACCTCTGACCCCTGACACTGTTCGTATGGAGGCACCTTCAAATTTAGCTACTTCCAGCATGGTGTTGAACATGCCCTGTGAACACACACACACACACACACACACACACACACACACACACACACACACACACACACACAGCGCTTCACATTAGGATCAGATTCAACACCTACAATCAAAATCCCTGCTGTCCACTGCAGCCACAAATAAATGTTGGGAAGACAGTTCATGTCAGGTATGTTGGTGATCAGTTTCAAAATATTTTATAGAATTTTTATATTTCCCAATCTGCTGTTGTTATGAAAATACTTCCACTGATAGAAAGCGGAGAGAAAAATAACAAGAAAATACTGAAGTACCAAAAAAACGGACTAAAACAATGAGCAGAAGATGAATAGTTTTACAGACATAGACGAGAGAATTAAAAGACATAAAAGTAGATCAAATCTTCTCTACCTTAATGAAGCTTGTGTTCTTAAAGATCTTGTACGGGTAACCAATGAGTTTGAGCTTCTTCACTATAGTCACTGACTTATCCAGGTCCAGGACGACTCCTGTAGCTGCAATACGGAAATTAGCCTGCAGACAGAAAACAAGGATTTAATGAGTCAGAAGCTCTATGAACAATTTATTATATAATGAACAATGCTGCCATTTTTTGTACTATGACTATCAAGAAGTTTCAAACTGGTAATAGTCTAACTTCTGTTAAAACTGAAATTTTATGAATTTATTCTCCATTACATGATTTGAAGCAACAGCGTACAGTAGAGTACAGTAACTAGAGTGAACAAGGCTTACTTTAGTTCCTGCTACTGACTGCACAGCCAGGAAGCCAGTGCCCTGTGGTGTGATGGGACCTTCAGAGAAATGAGAGAGAGGGAATAATGGTTATTATTATACACATTATTTCTGCACTGACAGAGAAAGAAGTGACTTATATAAATGTTAGGGTCACAGGTTTACATTTCTTAATAATCCCTAGTCTCTATCATTTAAAAACCGTTACAGTACATGTGTGCCTTTAAACCTGCCAATATATACAGCAATAGTACATTTGTATTGCAATTACAGCAGTGATGTGTGTCAGGCAGGTTTTAACAGCATAATCTGATTATTTGATGTGATTGTCCTCATAGCTGGGAGTAAGAATAATGGCAGTGCGATGTGAGAAGTGCTCCCATTGTGGTCTTATTATTGAAGGACATTTAAGCTCGTTAACAAAAGAGTCTGACTGATACATCAGCTATTTAAGCGTATCACACATATCAGTACATGTCAACCAATAAGTAAAAAACTGCAGAACAGAAATGCCATTATACAAACTGTCCACTAGAGAGCACTGAAATGTAGCGCTCACTATATTCTGTATCTTGGTCACCAATCTAAATGTAAGTGTAAATCTAAGTGTAACTGTATTTTCATAATCAAAAAATCTGTAAATGTACTATCATCATTGACCTGTGCGTGTAAACGTAGCCACTAAAACAAGAAAGAAAATTGCACAATCTAGTTAAGCTCCACAAAAACTGAAATGGACTTCATGACGGTACAGCAGCAGTGAACAGTGGAGCGTGCTTTCACTACGTCTTACCCCAGATGGAGGCTCCACAGTGCATGTGCTGCGGTGTGTATTTGAGCAGGCGGTGGCGTCCGTTGTGATCCTCGATGTGGTAGAGGGGGATGGTCTGGAAGCGACGCCAGCCTAAGGACAGGATGAGGGGGTCCCGAGTCTTCAGGATACGGTTATGCCAGCGATGTTTCTTCAGTCGCATCTGACACACACACACAAACAGCTTTAGATATGCGCTCACTGTTACACAGAAAAACTGAGGAAATGTTGGATTATTTCTCATGACAGAACAACAAAATATGTTTCATAATACCTGACAAGCACTGGAGCCAATAGAATTATCTCAAAATCACAAGTTAACTATCTCATTATCTATCTCATCTCTCACTATATCACCATATCAAAGTTGTTTCTTCATGATAAGCTAATTTTATTACATCATTCAAATCAGTCTCCCTCATTCAACGACAGGACGACAGCAGCAACTTAACAGCAGAGTGTATTTCAGTGATCTGCCTGATATTGTTATTACTTCTAGACATGGGCTCTAATTTTGAGAGTCAAGATGCAGACCTCCTGGGCAGGGGATGTTGTTATTGGCTCTTAAAATGTAGTAGAAGAGTCAAGACAAGCTTCCTCTGAGAGGAAACTGGAATTCCTGTCCAGGCCGTGCAGTTTTCCACAATGGTGCAAAATTTCACAAGGAATCACAATGATCTACGCAGTAACTAAATAACACTAAAGTATGCATGTTGTGAGGCCTCAGGTGTTGTTTTTGCGGTGGTGAGAAGGAGGTGACAGTGCAGCTGCTGGTCAAGATGACCTGTGTTGTTTTGCAACAGCCTAGTGATTGGGCAAGACTGAATCGAGGTCATTGTGGTGATTCTGGTGTGCATAAACCCAATTTAGGATCTGATCTGTCAGTGCCAGTAAAACCTGTGACAAACATTGTTGACTGACACTCGATTATACAAATTATACAGTATGACGATGTATTCCATCTAGCTCTGGGTTTGCCACGCAGCCACATCCTCTGCACGATTGGCACGGTGCATAAAATTAAAGCCACTGACCTGTATAACATAATCAAGCATCTTTATTATTCCTTCATTCCTCCATATCTAAAACAGTAGTTCTTCCTTCCTGGCATCTCTGTACAGTCTGAATGACAACTCCCACTAGCCTAAACTAAACACACAACACGACTGAGCAAATAAAACAGACTTAATTTAAAATCTACCCAACGGCTTACTTGTAAAAAGAGTCTAAACAGGATGTAAAACATCAACAACCTATCATTAGTGAGTGCACTGCACATACCTGCAGGTATCCTACGTTGCCTTCACTGGAGCCCAGGCCTCCGAGGATGACGGGGTAGTGTGGATCAAAGTTGGTGACAAACTCACAGGGTAGAGAGGAGATTTCTAATCTGACGTACATTCCTGGTCGGAAGCCTTCGTACTGCACTCTCGTCTCATCGTCCACATCCTCAAACTCCGCCCTGTTCAGCTGAGGACAGAAAGCAGAAAGATGCTCTAATAAAATGTTATTACAAATAAGCCAAAAACATCAGCATCTAAGTTTATTTCATAATTTTCTATATGATGAATCCTATCAATAAATGACTCCCAGCAGCTTTTGTGTGGTACCTCGGCCTGCTTCTGCATCTCCTCCTTCAGATCATCAAAGTAAGTGGCGTCTCCGTCATCGTACTCTGCATCAAAGCGCTCCTTCAGCCTGCGTTTCTTCTCAATACGCTTGTTTTTCTGGATCTCCTCATCATCCAGCCTCACCAGACTCTCTTCAGCTTCATCATCATCATCTTCATCATCATTCTCACTATTCTGCTAGGCACAAGGGAAAAAAAAAAACATCATTCAAATGGGGGAAACAAAGGGTCTTCATGAGCAATATTATCATTAATTGCAGCACCAAATGCTTGTATGCCTTTCCATCTTCTGTTGTGGTCTCTGAGCCGGGTCACCACACAGTGAGTCAGCAGATATCACTGAATTCTGCTGGTACAAGCAGACAGGACGTACCTCAGCCTGGTCCTGCTGCCCAGTTTGGCCCTTGTGGACTTGTCCTGTTTCCAGATCTTCAAAGTCACCATACAGTTCCTCTGTATAAAGCAAAACAACCAATTACACTGTTGGTTTAAGGGGTTTTTTCCGATTCAACATGACTTTACATTCCAACAGAAGCAAAACCTTTCACACCAGTACCATTCTTAACTGTATGTCACCATTTAATCCAAAGTAACTTTTATTCATCTTCAATTGAGGGTTCCAGACAGAACAGAGGAAGTGTTTTTGTTAACTGTAAGTCTACAGTCATATGTTTGCTGGGCTGAGAGACTGCTTCTCTTCTTACCGTCCTCCTTTAGCAGTGTAGCAGCATCTTGGCCCTCCTCCCACTTTCCTGTTACAAAGCAGTCCCTGATAGAGTTTAGCATCTAGTGGGGAAAAAAAAAAAAAAATCACCAATCAAGTTTCATTTCAGCATCTTTTTCTATATTTTTTCATGTCAGCAGCACATTAGGACTAATGCTCAGGTAATAGCAATGTGTTGGTAACCAGTCTACCTCCTCCAGATCCCAGTTGTGGGAGGTGTCAGGGTTGAAACGGGAGCAGTCGAGAGCGTTTGCCTGGAACTTTTTACTCTTCTGAGGGCGACTGACTCGGAACAGCCCTCCCAACTCCTCCTCGTCCTCCTCTTCCTCATCTTTCGCAACAACTGAGAATACAGGAGGCATGTTGGGATTGTCAAGAATGAAAATCTACCAAAAACACATCATGTGTTTTTATATTCATAGCATCACTGGCAGCTAATACAAAGTCTGGCTTAATACACAGCTTCAGTTTGTCTCAGGAGAAGTTTACTGTCTGCTTGCATTGATCATGAACAAAAGTAGGAATTTCTGGCACAACTTCACCTCCCTCCAAAGTGCATGGAGAAGGGAAAAAGTCTGAAGAAGTTGTGAACTGATCACAAACAAACATGCAAACAGTTTAACACACTTTCAACACACATAAACTTTGTAAATGACCCATATTGTGTCAAAAACATGAATATTTGGAACATACTAATCATTTAGATGGACAGTGTAGAAAAGGTTTATGCCGTGAGAGTGGTTTGAGAAGTTTATATGGACTAGGGGATACGATCCAAGCTGACTGCAGCTTTGATTCACATAAACTCCACCACTCTTATATCCTCAAAATGTATTTTAAAATAAACTATGTTCATTTAAAAGCAAATGGAGTCTTGTGTTGAACCTTGAAGCTTGTGTACAATCAGCATTAATTACCTAAACCGTAAACAAGTTTTCGCAGATTGGGTGCAGCTTCTTGTTGCCGTAGAAACGCTTCCGAAGCTTTCTGCTGCAAACCCTCCTTCCAGCGCAGAGCTCCTGTAGACACAAGCAGGAGGAGAATGATGTGAATGATACCTTCAGTATCACAGCATCAGAACACAGCTCTACCATATCTCTGTTTGACCTATCAAAGCTTTACATTTCCTGGTCCTGAATCACATCTGCTCAACAGGAGTCTTGTCAGAGCCTGCAAGCATCTAACCAGCTTCTTGTTAAACATGTTGCCTGAGCAGACACTTGGAACAAGAAGTAACTGCTAATAGCTACTAAAAGCTCTCAAATAAAAGGGTTTGATGTTTTACTTTCTCATTTATTTGGGGCTTTTGGACAGTTGGTTGGATAAAACAAGACGTCTCATTGGGCTGTGGGAAATTATAACATCTGAGATCTTATAGGCCGACAAAAATGAATAATAGAGAAAATATCAGCTAATATTCTGAGCTCATATTAAATGAAAACTAAATTCCAAAATAAATAAAAATAGAAAAAGATTCAACATTGTATTTACCCTGCTCTTCTTCCTCCTCTTCACTCTCACTCGCTGCAGCTGCACCATCATCCTCTTCCACAGAATCCTCTTCTGACTCTTCATCATCATCATCATCTTCTTCTTCCTCCCCTTCATCATCGCTCTCCTCTTCATCCTCCTCGGAGCAATGTCCTGAGTCTCCCGCTCTCCCAGCCTCCGCCTCTTCTTCACTCTCCTCCTCGCTCATCTCCAGGTCATCTTCGCTGTCGGCGAACACCGGCACCTCAGCGCCGGCCTCTCCCTCTCCTCTCCTCTCCTCCAGCTTCTGTTTCTTCACCGGTGGAGCGCCGCCTCTTGCGTCAGATTCAGTTCTTGCCTCTTTGATGAATGTAGAGAGGAAATCCTTGTCTTCATCCTCTTCCTGCTCCTCTTGGTCACTTTCTTCACTGTCGCCGTCCTCGTCATCACTAGAACCGCTGCCATCCTCCTCCTCCTCCTCCTCAGCAAAGACCACCTTCCTCCTCTCTCTCTGGGTATTAGGATCCCAGACAAGCTCTTCCTGAGGACCCTCATTCTCTCTAACACACCAAAAACAAGAACATTTTAGATTTTCTTCCCCTTTCTCTTTTCCCCACTTAATACTGTGTTATTAAGACACATCACATGAATGTATAAAGTGACAAATTTACAGTCTTTATCATCAACTTCTATTCAGAATTTGTATTAAGTTAGATACACAAAGAAAGATCCATATTGAAGATGTGTAAGTTTATATGCATAACCTCATCTAATATAGTTTTTCAAAAGATAAAAGCATGAGTGTGTGTTTTTTTTTTTAAATCAGTACCGAAAAGCACCACTTCCTGGCACACTCGGTACATTTACAAGCAATCGAGAAATCAAGTTACGCGGCTGATCAGAAAACAGGTTTCCATGCGCTGTAGGTGCGCTGTGGTTACTGTAAATCTAACCTGTGAATCTGGGTATATGTGCCAGATTTCTCCCTGACCTTATTTTAACTGTAATAGTGATGCAGTGACAGGAAAGATAGACAGAGCAGCTCTTCCTCACACTGAGAATGTGAAACTAACAGTCAAATGTTCAGTGGTAGAAACAAGTTCTTTTTGATTTCTAGAGGTTTCTTAAAGGGGCCTGGTAGCAATTTTTCCCATTTCTAATGAAAACTCAGACTTCTTCCAAATATCCCTCCTATCCTATTACAATGCCCCCTCCCCCTCCCCAAACCCTCTATTTTATTTAGCTTATCTATTTTTTCCCTGTTCTCCATGTCTAAGCCCCCCCCCCCCAATTTGTGCTAAACTATTAATGTCCCCAGTGAGCCTCAAATTTCTAGTTGTGTCAAAGCAGGGGAGAAGAAAAGCTGTGAGGTGTCTCACCCGCTCTGCTGGTCCATGTCTGTGGGGTTCAGGGAGGCTGAGCCGCTGAACAGAGACACCTTACTGGCAGCTATCTTGGCATCCAGAGTGGCGTGTGTGTCGATGAGAGACTGGACCAGCTCTGTGGTGGGCCGCACCTCCTCCTGTACCGGGAGAGGAACAAGACACTTCAGACCAGGCACAACTTATTTGCCACATGTATAAAACAGATGCAGTATATCGGTATGCTGATACATTATATTATTATATGAACCCACACTCAAGACTCAGAAAGTGAATTTCATAAAAACACACACCTGCTGCTGATTGACATGGTTGGCAGGAAGGTCGATGTACACAGCGTCTTTGTCGTACACAACCCCACCGACGCCGGCCATGGGTGCATAGAGCAGACGCTCCTTCTCATTCAGCGCCCTCTTCTTCTGAGCGTCTGGCAGTGGACACGGGTCCGGCAGGAAGTTCACGTCGGCCACCTGAAAGTCTCCAACACCTGTAAAGAGAAATAACACCCAATATGTTATTTTACATTTTTCTATTCCAGAGCTTTAGACAGCATGATGTGCGGTACGAAAAATGTTTTTAGGTAACTAGCACTATGCTGATATACCTGGAATGTGGACCTGGCCTTTGTTTTTCAAATATGTGCCTCGCAGGTAGCCGTAGAGTGACACAGTCCGGTCACACTTGGGGTCTGTCCTCACCCTCTCAGGGTCAGTCAAATCCTCCATACTGTTTAGATGCAGAACAGGAGGATTGAGAAGACAATGATCAGTGAGTACAAAGGTAAAGCATGCAGAATAACACTTTTAGATGGTCTTCATTTGATGTGTAGAAGCTGGACGAACCAGTTCAGCTCAGGTCTTCATACAGCGAAATAGAAAAGACGCTACAGCTAAATGTGAAGACGTGTCACTCCACATCTATCTACATGAATCTACAGTTCACAAAGCAAAGTAAATAAATGTGACGTGTTCCATGTGGTGTCAGGTTATCACTCACCGGTCAGCCAGTACATAAGGATGGGAGGTCTGCCACACCAGAGGACGAAACTTCATGACGGAGATGAAGCGGCCGAGGTTCTTCACTTCCTGAGTCTGATACTCCCCGTACACCATCCCAGACAGATAGAAGAGCTTGGCCCCCTGCAGGTTTCACACACAACATACACTCAGTTCTAACATCAACCTCAACAGTCACAGTAACCTGTGGACAGGCCAGGTCTCCTTCATAAGTCAGACTTTATGTGTTTGGTCCAATGAAGCAGAATGTGACAGTGTTGTGTACCTGGTAGACTTCAGTCCAGAAGCGATGTTTGAGGTTCTTCTTGGTCTTCCTCAGTGTCTTGTTGTTCTTGAATGAATCCAGGTGAGTCAGCACACCCATGATACGAGGGAAGCCGTGTACCTGACAGATGTTGAGGAACTCAAAAGTCTCCATCTCGAAGCCAAAGCTGGCATCGATCAACATCAAAACCTGCAGGGAAAAAATACATGATGCATTTTATCTATGAAGTCTATTAAAGATACTGCAACTTCCTTCATACACATAAAAACAAACAGAAGAGAATTACAAACTTTAACACAACAGTAAAGCTGGGAAATATAGTTGATATCAATATCAATATATTTATCACTTCTTATTTATCTATATAAAATTGTTTTCCAGTATTGACATGGATAATACTGCAAATGTGTCCAAGACAAGACCATGTGTAAAACTTTGATAACTAATTTAGTCAATATTCAATAACAATTAGTTTAGAGTCATTAAGAAGAAAACAGAAGATGAATCTAATATGCTCCCACTGGAAGTTATTAAAGATATCCTCACTGCTGACTCAGCCCAGCCTGATACACTAGCTGTATAATAACAATGTGCCTTTCTCTGTATTCACATTAAAGTGGGAAGACAAAGCTCTTTCTCTGTGTGTACCACTCTATTCCCAAGTCATATGCAAGATCTGTAACCAATTATGAACTGTTCTGTTCTGATTACCAGACAATACTTTAGCAAAGACCTACAAGCTACAATATGAATACAGTGTTAACAGTAATTACATCCTGGAAGCTGAATCTGAAGGATATTTTTCTTAAACATTTTTAGTTTGGTTCCAATGTAATTGATAATCTAATGATTATTGTACAGACTCTCCAATATGTTCCATCCACCCCATTTACATATATGAGGGGGACAGAATAATTGATACACCTCTCAATAAGATGCAGTTCAGAACAACACCACCTCAATGATAAACGTATAGTAAATCAACACCTGTGTGACAGTGTGACAGTGTTCTATGGATTCTAGACTATAATCAGACTTTCTCCTCTTAGTTACACGTGTGAGGCTTCTAAAGCACAACTCTCTCCCAGAGATTATTTGGTTATAAAATCTCAGCAAACAGTAAAGCTGACTATATGCACACAAAAATACATCTTATTTAAATGAAACCATTTATACATGTATCAAATGTGCATGTCTACACTCCACACTTACCAGGTCAGCTACTTTTGCGAGGTCAATCATTGTATTTATGTCATTGGTACACTCCATGAAAGTGAGGCGGCGCTTCTTGCCTGAAAGATTTAAAAAAAAAAAAAAAAAAAAAAATGATGATGAAAAAATGAAAACTTAATGAACAAAAGAGGAAGTGACACTAACATTAACAGAAATAAATCTTGATGTCCTGATAGAAGTGGACCCTTCACATCTATTACATAACAGAAATCCTCCAAACAGGAAACATCCAGACCTACCAGAGACGATGGTTACAGGTCCACATATGTCCCCCAGCTTTTGTCGGGTGAAGTTTTTGATCAGGCAACGGATCAGGGTGCTTTTCCCAACCTTGGGGGGCCCAACGACTACAATCACAACTGGAGGGGGTTCCAGGGGAGTCCGGTCTACCAGGGGGATGTGGTGTTTTTTGGCCTTTATATCCTGAGCCCTGCAGACAAATACACACAGAGAGTAGTTTCATACAGTTTCTTGGTTTACTCGTTTTAGGACTACACAGGAATTGACCTCAATTGTTATGACAGAGCCAATTATTGCTGACCTGTGGAAGGTCTTGGCCATGCGCACAGCGGACTGAACCGCGAATGCTTTGGGATTGCGTTTGCGATCATCCTCTTCTGTGGAGCCTCCCTGTTTCCTCAGCTTCTTCCTCTCTGCCTTTGGCCCGCTGTGCTTCTGCTGATGTCGCTTCTGTTCCTTAACTTTCCCGTCCATCCTGCACACTGCAGCACAAACACACATTAACCGTCATGTACCAGCAGGTTTCAAGGAGAAATAAATAACTACACTTTTAAATACATACAGGAACAAATACTGTATATACATTTAGATAATATATGGTCATACTGCCAAACTCTATTATAAACTTACAATCCTGCTTTGGGAAAATTGCCTTGTTTGTGTTGAAGGGCATCAAAGCTTTAAAACATTACTGGTGTGTTTACCAGATCATTTTTGAATGCATACTACACATATTTAGAATTTGGGATGTATTTTTCCTCCTGTTCCAAGAATATTGATTTCATTTTCGTGTGGTATGAAAATTACTTAGCAGACCCATAAAATGTTCTTGAACTGTAACCCATCACATAAGTCACACATCAAGACTACTTTTATTCTGGTCAATGTTACATTATCATTGTCAGTAATGCAGTTATATTTCAGATTGATTTGTCAGCGCTCACTGCTTTACCTAGTGATGATAATGTCACTTTGCAGAGCTGATGTTCAATGTGATGAATTACAGTTTAAGGAAGTGTTAAGAGTGCTAATATGTACATATTATTCAATCAGTAATGAAAAGAAGCCTATGGATATTTGGAATGGTAGAAAATTCAAATTGGTAAGATCATGGTTTAAAAAGGGTTAGCTGTAATGTAAATTAAAGATGATTGATAGTAAATAGGCTGAAAACAAAAATAAGTATTGTCCATTAAGTTGTTTTTTTGGATCAAGACAGGATTTTATGGCCTAAAGACGACACATGAAGGATATGGGATGTATACTGTGATTAGAGCTGCAACAATTAATCGATTAACAACAACGAACAACCTGCAAACTGCAACACATTCTGATCTGATGGCTACTGAGCATCTCCACAGGAGCAACTGTTGCTTTATTACTTTCAAAAACAATGTGGATGCTAATCAATTAATTGACAAGTTGCCAACTATTAATTACCAACATTGTTGATAATCAATTAATCATTTTGAGTCTTTTTTTAAGAAAAAAAATCTCTGATATCAGCTTCTTAAATATCAATATATTCTGGGTTTTTTTCCCTCTGTGACAATAAACTGAATATGTTTATGTTATGGACAAAACACACATTTAATGACGTCACTTTGGGGTTTGAAAAACACTGATCGACATTTTTCACATTTTTCTGTCATTTTGCAGCCCAAACAACTAATCGATTAACTGACAAAATAATCGACAGATGAATTGATAATTACAATAATCGTTAGTTGCAGCTCTAATGGATACTGTATTACGCAGTTTATCACAATGACACAATTCTGCCTCTTTAACTTTTCCACACTTCATTTTTCAATATAAAACACTATTGTCTTTGAAAGACAGTGATCCACCAGTGACAACATGCACGAGCCTCTTTATTGAGGGCTTATATACAGTCTGTGGGTTAAACACATGAAGCAGAGTAAAATGTGTTCATGCGCACCACAACATCTCTGCTAACATTGTACAGCTACATCACTCTGTTATCTCTCATGTTTCCAGTGTGAGCAGAGAGCAGAAGCTGCTCTGTCAGCAGGACCTGAAGACACAGTTCCTCACATCACTTTATGTTCACACAAACACAAACGTTTAGTCGCATACCTGAAGAAAACGCTGCAGCAGCCGCTTCTCACATGTGTACACTACCCCCGGCCCGGAAGTGCAAGGAAGCGTCACTTCGTATTGAAGCGAGCGGAAACAAAAGTCCCGCACAGTGGTTCCTACACGCTACCAGATTTTTCCAACGGCGCCCCCTGCAGACTGCCGGTCACACGCGCAAAAATACACACACACACACACACACACACACACACACACACACACACACACACACACGTAAAATAAATGATAAATAAATGATAACAGAAAGGGAAGGCTTTGCCCTTCTCAATTTATTCTCATAACATGATGTATGACATAAGACATAATAGTTGTTTTGGATGTTTATCACCCTAAGCAGGTTGGATGGATAACCACAACTACCATCATAGAGTTTGTCAGCCTGTTAGTGTGCATGATGTATACATTTGGATGTGTTTTGCATTGTTTAAAACACTCTGACCTGACAAAGACTTCGTTGGATCGAAACATTGTCATCATTCTACTTTTGTGGCTTGGAGTGAGTGTGCAGATGTTACCTTTTTTCACTGACATGAGACATACGACACTTTATTGTCATGGTATGCAATACAACAAAATTTTGTGAGGCAACCGTCAGAAAATAGCAGCGGTAAGAACACTAAGAGAATGAATAAAAATAGAAAAAAGGACATAGTACAATCTAAAAATTTAGCTTAAAATATACATACATAAAATATGTATTGGACATTCCTACAATGAGGCAGTCTATAGACATATGTATAGCTTACGGAAGGTGTGATAAGATGTGCAGGGCTGACTTTAAAGTAATTAGTCCTTAGCATCCCTTGAAAACTTAGCTTCAATTTGTGAGTTTTTCTCTATAACATTATTCTTAAGTAAGTTAAGTTAAGTAAAGCATCAGTTTAAGTAAAAAAAAACCCAAAAAACCATAACATCTTTAGGTATTATTCATTAAAAGTTTAACTTTAAACTGTCATCAGATTCTAAATCCCATTGCTGCAGGGAACTAGGTGACATCACTTTTTTTACTCACTATGTAACCCCCTTTTTCAAACCAGTGAAAAGAGAACAGAGAAAAATAGAAATACTAAAATCTCTCATTTGTAATTGCCAAAAGTCTTCTAACTTTGGCAGAAATTGTTTGTGTGTGTGTACGTAGGATCAAATTACTCATAGTAAGAAGCTCATCGAAGAGATATGTTTTCAGGGCTTTAATTGCTATTTTACCCACCAATATTATCCACATAAGATCTGGACTGTCTGAACTCACTGTTAAACAAGTGATTGGTGTTTGATGAATTTAATGAATCAGAGGGCTGCAAAGTGTCAACTTTCAGTGTAACTTTATCTTTAACCCTACAAAGACAAGTGTACACAGCAGCTCATCACTCAGGTCAAAAAATACACACATTAAATAGGATGGATAGGATAATAAAAAAAAGCTGAAAAAAACAAAGGCTAAGCTATAGGCCTAAAAGATATGAATTCTCGAAATAAAAACATAAAAAAAACAAAAACGTAAAAAATTGATATCTCAAATATACACAGCGCTGTACAAATGCATAAAGTGACCTATGAAGAATAGCAGAGGGGAAGAACTTTTACAGACAGGTAGATCACAGAGACTTGCTTTAGTAAAGAATCTACTTTGGAGGGAAACTGGGAGACACTATTTTTCCAAATAACCAGCAGAGAGCAGCAATGCCATGTATTTTATTGCTTTATCAAAATGAAAGGTGAAGGATGAGGTTGGATAGTTTACTGTAATACATTGAAGATGACATTCTTGTAATTAAACATACAATCACAGATCAGTTTGGAGTACCTTGCAGAAAGATGTTAAAACACTCTTGTCCTACACTCTTGTTCCTGTCAAAGGAAGCTGCACTTGCTGTTTGGCCTTTTGGACCAGAAGAGGACAAGAACAGATGAAAACAGAAGAGGGATAAAAGAGAAAATGGAAAGTTAAAAAGAAAAGGAACGAGATGTAAAAAGAAGGAAAAATGGACAAAAGGGAAAGAGACACAAACAAGGTTGAAAAGTTGTGTTGAAACGTCTTGTGTGAGTGTTTGATGTCTGGTTGGCAGGCCTTCACAGGGACTGGGGGACAGAGCAAAGGTGACACATCTGGCAAGCTATGCTGTTTCCTCAAAGCTTCAAATCTGGTGTTTCTACTTCTTCACTTCTGCATTACATGTTGGCTTTTAAACTGTTCTTCAGGTTTAATCTTTTTTTTTTCAAATAGAAAATTTTAAACTATAATATTCTGGAAAAGTAGGTAGAAACCCAGCATCACTCTGCATTACACACCAATCGTTGCAATATACAGATGGGTGACAAATTAAAGAAAACCCCGGCAAAGGTCTGAATGCTTGACCCCTACAGTGAGGGGATCTGGTGGCTCTGTTATGCTTTGGGGGGCATTTTGCTGGCATGGTTTGGGTCCACTTGTACAGTGATATATTATTATCCCATATATACAACCTCTGGATATATGGAGATATATATTTATAAAATCTATGAAATACCCATAGTGAAATATGTATATGTACATATATAAGACATATCTATATGATGAATTTTATATGGTATTATATGTTGCAAACATATATGTCACAATATGTATATAATGTATATATGCACATTTATTAGAACAACATATATACATTTTGTATGCTTGTATTTGTTTTTCTTATTCATTTTAAACATACATGTCTATCTTTTATATTTACATATATAATATAAACATGTACTGTACAGGCTTTGGGGTGGATATATGTACATAACCTATATGTCTACAATACAACCATATATTATATATATGTTCATATGCATAAACAACTAACACAGGAGATTTTTATAGGTCTATGATAAATAAATGCATAAAAATAGTACATATTGGGGATTTCATTTATGGTTCCATAGGTATGTTTAACATACCTAAGGAACATGTGTTTCTTTCATATGTACATATCTTGAGGAAAACATACATTGAGTAAGTCTGTGAAATATATATGTATAATAAATTTTATACACATTTCTCTGGAATTAGGCAGGACTGCACCTAAGCGGGGTCTGAAAAGTGAATCCAATACGGAAGTGCCTTAAACCTGCATTCTTTCTAATGGCCAGCAGGGGAGTACTCCACTGGCTGCAAAAAGAAATCCAATTGTATGGAAGTCTCTGAGAAAATGACTTGATTTCTCACTTGATTGATCACCTCAGTAAACACTTTCCTAATGAGTTTATGGTCTCAATCGCTAGTAACAAGTCTTCAATGCATCATAATGTTCATTATGTAAATTATGGCCCCATTTAGAGTGAAACAGATGATAAAGCAACATATGCTTTAGGATGTGGCTATGTTGTGACTGACAAGTCACTACCACGGTGTTGATTACTTAATGTAACCATGGCGTAACACCAGATTCACAGAGTATAGGCATAGCTGCTGCTATTTCACAGTGTGTTTTCAGTTCATGAAAGTTAACTAACATTTTTGTTGCCTAAAAAGTCTTGTTCAGCATTTGGTTGTACTAAAAGACCCTCTAAGGAGTCGGATGTTGAGTTTTTCCAGTGAATACATTTTATTTTAATGGTTTAATGGCGTTTCAAGTGCCCCTTGCCCCTTGCAACAGAGTTACAAGGGGTAGTGGTTGAAATATTCCTCTATGAAATGGGATAACCCTTCAAGACCTGGAAACGTCATCAGTAGTCTGTAGGCATTGTAAACAGAGTTTGCCTACAGAGTTGGGCTATAGGCATCTTTTTACAGCTGTCAGCAGCAAATCGGAAAATTGTAAGAAGAAGAATGCTGGGAATGCTGGTGAATCAGATTGAGGTATGTATGAAAGACCGCAAACAAGTTTTGTTGTAGTTAGCCAAACATTAGCTACACAACATGCTAGCAAGCTAATATAGTGGTAACTAACGTAAATGTTGGGTCATCCCGTTTGTGATACACACGTAATGTCAACAAATGACCGTTTACTTCATTGATTTGTATGTTGATTGTGTGATTATATGTGTGCAGGTCTGATAGGACAGAATACCATACACATGCATTGTATGTAGCTACTAACGTGTTTATGCCATATGCCTTTGGTTTGGGGGATGTGGAAATACCACATTTCCTGCAATTTCACCAAATAAAACTCCTTCCAATTCACACTAAATAAATGATGTGAACTTTTTTCTTTTTCCAGACTGGTCATCCAATGTCATACTACAAGCTGAATCACAACATGCCCATCCTGCGTTTGTGGTTTAATGTGGAGGCTGAAACTGAGGCAGGACTTTTCTGGGTAGACGACTGGTGGTTGATTTGAATTGCAGAGATATGTGAACTTGGCAAACTTGTTTTTTTCTGTTGTCATTTTCTGCCGTAACTGTAATGTTTGAAGACATATAGTTGAACACGGTGGTCAGACCTATCTGATGTTTCTGCTGGCTTTATTTTATGTACTGTTTTGCTTTGCTAGTGTCTTTCGGCTTTTTTTTTGGGGGGGGGGGGGTAACTCTTCACCGTTACCTCCATCAGCTGTCCGGTGCTATGGCGCTACTAGCTTAAAAATGTCTTTGGAGTTCGCGGACATAGTAGCTAAATCTGTCCATGCAAACTAATTTTTTGCAGCAGATATCTTAGTTACAATGAGATTGAGCTAGCAGAGCAGTTTTGTGTTTATATGTGAGGTATTTATTCAGTTTGGGAAATGCCGTGATCTCCAGAAAGCATTAGTTTAACTAGGTTTTATTACATAGGGTTCTACTGCCATGAGTGATTGTTTTCCAGGTATTAGTCATAACCCATGTATTTCCATGGAAACGGAGATAACACAAGCAAAAAGTTTTTTATTTTTAGGGCAAACTGCCTCACAATATGAATAAATTTTGTTATATCTTTTTTGTTTATATTATTTTATTGTTGGTAAATGTATATATAAAAATTTCAGTGATGCTTATGGAACTCAGCGCAAGCATCTCGTACTGCATCACTGTCGTGCCAAAAATGATGGTAAAGCACACCCTCTCATGCAATATTGCTTAAGTGTGCCATCCTTGATAGATCACAAAGGATGTCCTTAGTGTAACATCACAAATGATGTCCTCAATGAGCCGCCTTGAAATTTCATGACTTTGTTACATCACAAATGATGTCCTCAATGAGCCGCCCTGACATTTCATGGCTTTGTTACATCACAAAGGATGTCCTCAGTGTCACATTACAAATGATGTCCTCAGTGTAACATCACAAATGATGTCCTTAATGAGCCACCGTGAAATTGCATGACTTTGTTACATCACAAACGCTGTCCTCAGTGTCACATCACCAATGCTGTCCTCAGTGTCACATCACAAATGATGTCCTCAATTAGCAGCTTTGAAATTTCATGGCTTTGATACATTACAAAGGATGTCCTCAGTGTTACATCACACATGATGTCCTCAATGAGCCACCGTGAAATTGCATGACTTTGTTACATCACAAACGCTGTCCTCAGTGTAACATCACAAACGCTGTCCTCAGTGTGACATCACAAATGATGTCCTCAGTGTCACATCACAAAGGATGTCCTCAATGAGCCAGCGTGAAATTGCATGACTTTGTTACATCACAAACGCTGTCCTCAGTGTTACATCACCAATGATGTCCTCCATGAGCAGCTTTGAAATTTCATGGCTTTGTTACATCACAAAGGATGTCCTCAATGTAACATCACAAACGCTGTCCTCAGTGTCACATCACAAATTATGTCCTCAGTTTAACATCAGAAATTATCTTCTCAGTGAGCAGATGTGAAATTTCATGGCTTTGATACATCACAAATGATGTCCTCAGTGTCACATAACAAATGATGTCCTCAGTGTAACATCACAAATGATGTCCTCAATGAGCCACCGTGAAATTGCATGACTTTGTTACATCACAAACGCTGTCCTCAGTGTTACTTCACCAATGATGTCCTCCATGAGCAGCAATGAACTTTCATGGTTTTGTCATCTCAGAAAGGATGTCCTCAGTGTAACATGACAAAAGATGTCCTGAGTGAGCAGATGTCAAATTTCACGGCTTTGTTATATCACAAAGGATGTCCTCAGTGTAATATCACAAAGGATGTCCTCAGTGTCACATCATAAACGCTGTCCTCAGTGTTACATCACAAATTATATTCTCAGTGAGCAGATGTGAAATTTCATGGCTTTGATACATCACAAATGATGTCCTAATTGTAACATCACAAAATGATGTCCTCAATGAGCCACCGTGAAATTGCATGACTTTGTTACATCACAAAAGATGTCCTCAATGTAATATCACAAATGATGTCCTCAGTGTCAAATCACAAATTATGTCCTCAGTTTAACATCAGAAATTATCTTCTCAGTGAGCAGATGTGAAATTTCATGGCTTTGATATATCACAAATGATGTCCTAAGTGTAACATCACAAATTATGTCCTCAATGAGCAGCTTTGAAATTGCATGACTTTGTTACATCACAAACGCTGTCCTCAGTGTTACATCACCAATGATGTCCTCCATGAGCAGCAATGAAATGTCATGGTTTTGTCATCTCACAAAGGATGTCCTCAGTGTAACATTACAAAAGATGTCCTGAGTGAGTAGATGTGAAATTTCACGGCTTTGATACATCACAAAGGATGCCCTTAGTGTAACATCACAAATGATGTCCTCAGTGTTACATCACAAATGATGTTCACAGTCAGCAGATGTGAAATTTCATGGCTTTGATACATCACAAAGGATGCCCTTAGTGTAACATCACAAATGATGTCCTCAATGAGCCACCGTGAAATTGCATGACTTTGTTACATCACAAAAGATGTCCTCAGTGTAATATCACAAATGATGTCCTCAGTGTCACATCACAAATGATGTTCTCAGTGAGCAGATGTGAAATTTCATGGCTTTGATATATCACAAATGATGTCCTAAGTGTAACATCACAAATTATGTCCTGAATGAGCCACCCTGACATTTCATGGCTTTGTTACATCACAAAGGATGTCCTTAGTGTAACATCACAAATCACAAAGGATTTCCTCAGTGTCACATCACAAATGCTGTCCTCAGTGTTACATCACAAATGATGTCGTCAATAAGCAGCTTTGAAATTTCATGGCTTTGATACATCACAAAGGATGTCCTTAGTGTAACATCACAAATGATGTCCTCAATGAGCCGCCTTGATATTTCATGGCTTTGTTACATCACAAAGGATGTCCTCAGTGTTACATCACAAATGATGTCCTCAATGAGCCACCGTGAAATTGCATGACTTTGTTACATCACAAACGCTGTCCTCAGTGTTACATCACCAATGATGTCCTCCATGAGCAGCAATGAAATTTCATGGTTTTGTCATCTCACAAAGGATGTCCTCAGTTTAACATTGCAAATGATGTCCTCCATGAGCAGCTTTGAAATTTCATGACTTTGTTACATCACAAACGCTGTCCTCAGTGTAACATCACAAATGATGTCCTCAATGAGCAGCTTTGAAATTTCATGGCTTTGTTACATCACAAAGGATGTCCTCAATGTAACATCACAAACGCTGTCCTTAGTGTCACATCACAAATTATGTCCTCAGTGTAACATCAGAAATGATCTTCTCAGTGAGCAGATGTGAAATTTCATGGATTTGATACATCACAAAGGATGTCCTCAGTGTCACATCACAAATGATGTCCTCAGTGTAACATCACAAATGATGTCCTCAATTAGTCACCGTGAAATTGCATGACTTTGTTACATCACAAACGCTGTCCTCAGTGTTACATCACCAATGATGTCCTCCATGAGCAGCAATGAAATTTCATGGTTTTGTCATCTCACAAAGGATGTCCTCAGTTTAACATTACAAAAGATGTCCTGAGTGAGTAGATGTGAAATTTCACAGCTTTGTTACATCACAAATGTTGTTCTCGGTGTTACATCACAAATGATGTCCTCAATAAGCAGCTTTGAAATTTCATGGCTTTGTTACATCACAAATTATGTCCTCAGTTTTACATCACAAATGATGTCCTCAATAAGCAGCTTTGAAATTTCATGGCTTTGATGCATCACAAAGGATGTCCTCAGTGTCACATCACAAATTATGTCCTGAATGAGCCGCCCTGACAATTCATAGCTTTGATGCATCACAAAGGATGTCCTCAGTGTCACATCACCAATGCTGTCCTCAGTGTAACATCACAAATGATGTCCTCAATAAGCAGCTTTGAAATTTCATGGCTTTGATGCATCACAAAGGATGTCCTCAGTGTCACATCACAAATTATGTCCTGAATGAGCCGCCCTGACAATTCATAGCTTTGTTACATCACAAAGGATGTCCCCATTGTCACATCACAAATGATGTCCTCAATGAGCAGCTTTCAAATTTCATGGCTTTGTTACATCACAAACGATTTCCTCAGTGTCACATCACAAATGATGTCCTCAGTGTAACATCACAAATGATGTCCTCCATGAGCAACAATGAAATTTCATGGTTTTGTCAACTCACAAAGGATGTCCTCAGTGTAACATTACAAAAGATGTCCTGAGTGAGTAGATGTGAAATTTCACGGCTTTGTTACATCAGAAAGGATGTCCTCAGTGTAATATCACAAATGATGTCCTCAGTGTAACATCACAAACGCTGTCCTCAGTGTCACATCACAAATGATGTTCACAGAGAGCAGATGTGAAATTTCATGGCTTTGATACATCACGAAGGATGTCCTTAGTGTAACATCACAAATGATGTCCTCAATGAGCTGCCTTGATATTTCATGGCTTTGTTACATCACAAACGCTGTCCTCAGTGTTACATCACAAATTATATTGTCAGTGAGCAGATGTGAAATTTCATGGCTTTGATACATCACAAATAATGTCCTAAGTGTAACATCACAAATGATGTCCTCAATGAGCCACCGTGAAATTGCATGACTTTGTTACATCACAAAAGATGTCCTCAGTGTAATTTCACAAATGATGTCCTCAGTGTCACATCACAAATGATGTTCTCAGTGAGCAGATGTGAAATTTCATGGCTTTGATATATCACAAATGATGTCCTAAGTGTAACATCACAAATTATGTCCTGAATGAGCCACCCTGACATTTCATGGCTTTGTTACATCACAAAGGATGTCCTCAGTGTCACATCACAAATGATGTTCTCAGTGAGCAGATGTTAAATTTCATGGCATTGATACATCACAAAGGATGTCCTTAGTGTAACATCACAAATCACAAAGGATTTCCTCAGTGTCACATCACAAATGCTGTCCTCAGTGTTACATCACAAATGATGTCGTCAATAAGCAGCTTTGAAATTTCATGGCTTTGATACATCACAAAGGATGTCCTTAGTGTAACATCACAAATGATGTCCTCAATGAGCCGCCTTGATATTTCATGGCGTTGTTACATCACAAAGGATGTCCTCAGTGTTACATCACAAATGATGTCCTCAATGAGCCACCGTGAAATTGCATGACTTTGTTACATCACAAATGCTGTCCTCAGTGTTACATCACCAATGATGTCCTCCATGAGCAGCAATGAAATTTCATGGTTTTGTCATCTCACAAAGGATGTCCTCAGTTTAACATTGCAAATGATGTCCTCCATGAGCAGCTTTGAAATTTCATGACTTTGTTACATCACAAACGCTGTCCTCAGTGTAACATCACAAATGATGTCCTCAGTGTAACATCACAAATGATGTCCTCAATGAGCAGCTTTGAAATTTCATGGCTTTGTTACATCACAAAGGATGTCCTCAATGTAACATCACAAACGCTGTCCTTACTGTCACATCACAAATTATGTCCTCAGTGTAACATCAGAAATGATCTTCTCAGTGAGCAGATGTGAAATTTCATGGATTTGATACATCCATACATCCATGGAAACGGAGATAACACAAGCAAAAAGTTTTTTATTTTTAGGGCAAACTGCCTCACAATATGAATAAATTTTGTTATATCTTTTTTGTTTATATTATTTTATTGTTGGTAAATGTATATATAAAAATTTCAGTGATGCTTATGGAACTCAGCGCAAGCGTCTCGTACTGCATCACTGTCGTTCCAAAAATGATGGTAAAGCACACCCTCTCATGCAATATTGCTTAAGTGTGCCATCCTTGATAGATCACAAAGGATGTCCTCAGTGTAACATCACAAATGATGTCCTCAATGAGTCACCGTGAAATTGCATGACTTTGTTACATCACAAACGCTGTCCTCAGTGTTACATCACCAATGATGTCCTCCATGAGCAGCAATGAAATTTCATGGGTTTGTCATCTCACAAAGTATGTCCTCAGTTTAACATTACAAAAGATGTCCTGAGTGAGTAGATGTGAAATTTCACAGCTTTGTTACATCACAAATGTTGTTCTCAGTGTTACATCACAAATGATGTCCTCAATAAGCAGCTTTGAAATTTCATGGCTTTGATGCATCACAAAGGATGTCCTCAGTGTCACATCACCAATGCTGTCCTCAGTGTAACATCACAAATGATGTCCTCAATAAGCAGCTTTGAAATTTCATGGCTTTGATGCATCACAAAGGATGTCCTCAGTGTCACATCACAAATTATGTCCTGAATGAGCCGCCCTGACAATTCATAGCTTTGTTACATCACAACGGATGTCCCCAGTGTCACATCACAAATGATGTTCTCAGTGAGCAGATGTAAAATTTCATGGCTTTGATACATCACAAAGGATGTCCTTAGTGTAACATCACAAATGATGTCCTCAATGAGCCGCCTTGACATTTCATGGCTTTGTTACATCACAAATGCTGTCCTCAGTGTAACATCACAAATGATGTCCTCAATAAGCAGCTTTGAAACTTGATGTCTTTGATACATCACAAGGGATGTCATAAGTGTAATATTACAAATGATGTCCTCAGTGTAACATCACCAATGATGTCCTCCATGAGCAGCAATGAAATTTCATGGTTTTGTCAACTCAAAAAGGATGTCCTCAGTGTAACATTACAAAAGATGTCCTGAGTGAGTAGATGTGAAATTTCATGGCTTTGTTACATCACAAAGGATGTCCTCAGTGTCACATCACAAATGATGTTCACAGTGAGCAAATGTGAAATTTCATGGCTTTGATACATCACAAATGATGTCCTAAGTGTAACATCACAAATTATGTCCTGAATGAGCCGCCTTTAAATTTCATGGCTTTGTTACATCACAAAGGATTTCCTCAGTGTCACATTACAAATGATGTCCTAAGTGTAACATCACAAACTATGTCCTGAATGAGCCTCCCTGACATTTCATGGCTTTGTTACATCACAAAGGATGTCCTTAGTGTAACATCACAAATGATGTCCTCAATGAGCCACTGTGAAATTGCATGACATTGTTACATCACAAACGCTGTCCTCAGTGTAACATCACAAATGATGTCCTCAATGGGCAGCTTAGAAATTTCATGGCTATGTTACATCACAAAGGATTTCCTCAGTGTCACATCACCAATGCTGTCCTCAGTGTAACATCACAAATGATGTCCTCAATAAGCAGCTTTGAAATTTCATGGCTTTGATGCATCACAAAGGATGTCCCCAGTGTCACATCACAAATGATGTTCTCAGTGAGCAGATGTAAAAATTCATGGCTTTGATACATCACAAAGGATGTCCTTAGTGTAACATCACAAATGATCACCTCAATGAGCCGCCTTGACATTTCATGGCTTTGTTACATCACAAACGCTGTCCTCAGTGTCACATCACAAATGCTGTCCTCAGGGTTACATCACAAATGATGTCCTCAATGAGCAGCTTTGAAATTTGATGGCTTTGATACATCACAAAGGATGTCATAAGTGTAATATTACAAATGATGTCCTCAGTGTAACATCACCATTGATGTCCTCCATGAGCAGCAATGAAATTTCATGGTTTTGTCAACTCACAAAGGATGTCCTCAGTGTAACATTACAAAAGATGTCCTGAGTGAGTAGATGTGAAATTTCATGGCTTTGTTACATCACAAAGGATGTCCTTAGTGTAACATCACAAATGATTCCTCAATGAGCTGCCTTGTTATTTCATGGCTTTGTTACATCACAAACGCTGTCCTCAGTGTCACATCAAAAATGCTGTCCTCAGGGTTACATCACAAATGATGTCCTCAATAAGCAGCTTTGAAATTTCATGGCTTTGTTACATCACAAAGGATGTCCTCAGTGTAACATCACAAACGCTGTGCTCAGTGTTACATCACAAAGGATGTCCTCAATGAGCCACCCTGACATTTCATGGCTTTGTTACATCACAAAGGATGTCCTCAGTGTCACATCACAAATGATGTTCAGATTAAGCAGATGTGAAATTTCATGGCTTTGATACATCACAAATGATGTCCTAAGTGTAACATCACACATTATGTCCTGAATGAGCCGCCCTGACATTTCATGGCTTTGTTACATCACAAACGCTGTCCTCAGTGTCACATCACAAATGCTATCCTCAGTGTAACATCACAAATGATGTCCTCAATGAGCCACCGTGAAATTGCATGACTTTGTTACATCACAAACGCTGTCCTCAGTGTTACATCACCAATGATGTCCTCCATGAGCAGCAATGAAATTTCATGGTTGTGTCATCTCACAAAGGATGTCCTCAGTGTAACATTACAAAAGATGTCCTCAAAAAGCAGTTTTGAAATTTCATGGCTTTGTTACATCACAAATTATGTCCTCAGTGTTACATAACAAATGATGTCCTCAGTGTAACATCACAAATGATGTTCTCAGTGTAACATCACCAATGATGTCCTCCATGAGCAGCAATGAAATTTCATGGTTTTGTCATCTCACAAAGGATGTCCTCAGTTTAACATTACAAAAGATGTCCTGAGTGAGTAGATGTGAAATTTCACAGCTTTGTTACATCACAAATGTTCTCAGTGTAACATCACAAATGATGTCCTCAATGGGCAGCTTAGAAATTTCATGGCTATGTTACATCACAAAGGATTTCCTCAGTGTCACATCACCAATTCTGTCCTCAGTGTAACATCACAAATGATGTCCTCAATAAGCAGCTTTGAAATTTCATGGCTTTGATGCATCACAAAGGATGTCCTCAGTGTCACATCACAAATTATGTTCTCAGTGAGCAGATGTAAAATTTCATGGCTTTGATACATCACAAAGGATGTCCTTAGTGTAACATCACAAATGATGTCCTCAATGAGCCGCCTTGACATTTCATGGCTTTGTTACATCACAAACGCTGTCCTCAGTGTCACATCACAAATGCTGTCCTCAGGGTTACATCATGAGCAGCAATGAAATTTCATGGGTTTGTCATCTCACAAAGTATGTCCTCAGTTTAACATTACAAAAGATGTCCTGAGTGAGTAGATGTGAAATTTCACAGCTTTGTTACATCACAAATGTTCTCAGTGTAACATCACAAATGATGTCCTCAATGGGCAGCTTAGAAATTTCATGGCTATGTTACATCACAAAGGATTTCCTCAGTGTCACATCACCAATGCTGTCCTCAGTGTAACATCACAAATGATGTCCTCAATAAGCAGCTTTGAAATTTCATGGCTTTGATACATCACAAAGGATGTCCTCAGTGTCACATCACAAATTATGTTCTCAGTGAGCAGATGTAAAATTTCATGGCTTTGATACATCACAAAGGATGTCCTTAGTGTAACATCACAAATGATGTCCTCAATGAGCCGCCTTGACATTTCATGGCTTTGTTACATCACAAACGCTGTCCTCAGTGTCACATCACAAATGCTGTCCTCAGGGTTACATCACAAATGATGTCCTCAATAAGCAGCTTTGAAATTTGATGGCTTTGATACATCACAAAGGATGTCATAAGTGTAATATTACAAACGATGTCCTCAGTGTAACATCACCGTTGATGTCCTCCATGAGTAGCAATGAAATTTCATGGTTTTGTCAACTCACAAAGGATGTCCTCAGTGTAACATTACAAAAGATGTCCTGAGTGAGTAGATGTGAAATTTCATGGCTTTGTTACATCACAAAGGATGTCCTTAGTGTAACATCACAAATGATGTCCTCAATGAGCTGCCTTGTTATTTCATGGCTTTGTTACATCACAAACGCTGTCCTCAGTGTGACATCACAAATGCTGTCCTCAGGGTTACATCACAAATGATGTCCTCAATAAGCAGCTTTGAAATTTCATGGCTTTGTTACATCACAAAGGATGTCCTCAGTGTCACATCACAAATGTTGTCCTCAATGAGCAGCAATGAAATTTCATGGTTTTGTTATCTCACAAAGGATGTCCTCAGTTTAACATTACAAAAGATGTCCTGAGTGAGTAGATGTGAAACTTCACGGCGTTGTTACATCACAAACGCTGTCCTCAGTGTCACATCAAAAATGATGTCCTCAATAAGCAGCTTTGAAATTTCATGGCTTTGTTACATCACAAAGGATGTTCTTAGTGTCACATCACCAATGATGTTCTCAGTGAGCAGATGTAAAATTTCATGGCTTTGTTACATCACAAAGGATGTCATCAGTGTAATATTACAAATGACGTCCTCAGTGTAACATCACCAATGATGTCCTCCATGAGCAGCAATGAAATTTCATGGTTTTGTCATCTCACAAAGGATGTCCTCAGTTTAACATTACAAAAGATGTCCTGAGTGAGTAGATGTGAAACTTCACGGCTTTGTTACATCACAAACGCTGTCCTGAGTGTCACATCAAAAATGATGTCCTCAATAAGCAGCTTTGAATTTTCATGGCTTTGTTACATCACAAAGGATGTTCTCAGTGTCACATCACAAATGATGTTCTCAGTGAGCAGATGTAAAATTTCATGGCTTTGTTACATCACAAAGGATGTCATCAGTGTAATATTACAAATGACGTCCTCAGTGTAACATCACCAATGATGTCCTCCATGAGCAGCAATGAAATTTCATGGTTTTGTCATCTCACGAAGGATGTCCTCAGTGTAACATTACAAAAGATGTCCTGAATGAGTAGATGTGAAATTTCACGGTTTTGTTACATCACAAAGGATGTCCTCAGTGTTACATCACAAATGATGTCCTCAATAAGCAGCTTTGAAATTTCATGGCATTGATGCATCACAAAGAATGTCCTTAGTGTAACATCACAAATGACGTCCTGAATGAGCCGCCCTGACATTTCATGGCTTTGATACATCACAAAGGATGTCCTCAGTGTCACATCACAAATGCTGTTCTCAGTTAGCGGATGTGAAATTTCATGGCTTTGATACATAACAAAGGATGTCCTTAGTGTAACATCCCAAAAGATGTACTCAATGAGGTGCCTTGTTATTTCATGGCTTTGTTACATCACAAACGCTGTCCTCAGTGTCACATCACAAATGATGTCCTCAATAAGCAGCTTTGAAATTTCATGGCTTTGTTACATCACAAAGGATTTCCTCAGTGTCACATCACAAATGATGTTCTCAGTGTAACATCACAAATGATGTCCTTAATGAGCCACCGTGAAATTGCATGACTTTGTTACATCACAAAGGCTGTGCTCAGTGTCACATCACAAATGATGTCCTCAATGAGCAGTTTTGAAATTTCATGGCTTTGTTACATCACAAAGGATTCCTCAGTGTCACATCACAAATGATGTTCTCAGTGAGCAGATGTGATATTTCATGGCTTTGATACATCACAAACACTGTCCTCAGTGTAACATCACAAATGATGTCCTGAATGAGCCACCGTGAAATTGCATGACTTTGTTACATCACAAACGCTGTCCTCAGTGTTACATCACCAATGATGTCCTCCATGAGCAGCAATGAAATTTCATGGTTGTGTCATCTCACAAAGGATGTCCTCAGTGTAACATTACAAAAGATGTCCTCAAAAAGCAGTTTTGAAATTTCATGGCTTTGTTACATCACAAATTATGTCCTCAGTGTTACATAACAAATGATGTCCTCAGTGTAACATCACAAATGATGTTCTCAGTGTAACATCACCAATGATGTCCTCCATGAGCAGCTTTGAAATTTCATGGTTTTGTCATCTCACAAAGGATGTCCTCAGTTTAACATTACAAAAGATGTCCTCAGTGAGTAGATGTGAAATTTCATGGCTTTGTTACATTACAAACGCTGTCCTCAGTGTTACATCACAAATGATATTCTCAATAAGCAGCTTTGAAATTTCATGGCTTTGTTACATTAGAAACGCTGTCCTCAGTGTTACATCACAAATGATGTCCTCAATGAGTTGCCCTGAAATTTCATGGCTTTGTTACATCACAAAGGATTTACTCAGTGTCACATTGCAAAAGATGTCCTGAGTGAGAAGATGTGAAATTTCACGGCTTTGTTACTTCACAAACGTTGTCCTCAGTGTTACATCACAAATGATGTCTTCAATAAGCAGTTTTGAAATTTCATGGCTTTGTTACATCACAAATTATGTCCTCAGTGTAAAATCACAAATGATGTCCTCAATGAGCCACCCTGACATTTCATGGCTTTGTTACATCACAAAGGATTTCCTCAGTGTCACATCACAAATGATGTTCTCAGTGAGCACATGTGAAATTTCATGGCTTTGATACATCACAAAGGAAAGGATTTCCTCAGTGTCACATCACAAATGCTGTCCTCAGTGTTACATCACAAAGGATGTTCTCAGTGTCACATCACAAATGATGTCCTCAGTGTAACATCACAAATAATGTCCTCAGTGTAACATCACAAATGATGCCCTCAGTGTAACGTCACCGTGAAATTGCATGAATTTGTTACATCACAAACGCTGTCCTCAGTGTTACATCACAAATGATATCCTCAATGAGCAGCTTTGAAATGTCATGGCTTTGTTACATCACAAATTATGTCCTCAGTGTTACATCACAAATGATGTCCTCAATAAGCAGCTTTGAAATTTCATGGCTTTGATGCATCACAAAGGATGTCCTCAGTGCCACATCACAAATGCTGTCCTCAGTGTTACATCACAAATGATGTCTTCAATGAGCCACCGTGAAATTGCATGACTTTGTTACATCACAAACGCTGTCCTCAGTGTCACATCACAAATGATGTCCTCAATAAGCAGCTTTGAAATTTCATGACTTTGTTACATCACAAAGGATGTCCTCAGTGTCACATCATAAATGATGTCCTCAGTGTAACATCACAAATGATGTCCTCAGTGTAACATCACAAATGATGTCCTCAGTGTAACATCACCGTGAAATTGCATGACTTTGTTACATCACAAACGCTGTGTTACATCACAAATTATGTCCTCAGTGTAACATCACAAATGATGTCTTCAATGAGCAGCTTTGAAATTTCATGGCTTTGTTACATCGCAAAGGATGTCCTCAATGTAACAACCCTAACGCTGTCCTCAGTGTCACATCACAAATGATGTTCACAGTAAGCAGATGTGAAATTTCATGGCTTTGATACATCACAAATGATGTCCTTAGTGTAACATCACAAATGACGTCCTGAATGAGCCGCCCTGACATTTCATGGCTTTGATACATCACAAAGGATGTCCTCAGTGTCACATCACAAATGATGTTCACAGTAAGCAGATGTGAAATTTCATGGCTTTGATACATCACAAATGATGTCCTTAGTGTAACATCACAAATGACGTCCTGAATGAGCCGCCCTGACATTTCATGGCTTTGATACATCACAAAGGATGTCCTCAGTGTCACATCACAAATGCTGTTCTCAGTTAGCGGATGTGAAATTTCATGGCTTTGATACATAACAAAGGATGTCCTTAGTGTAACATCCCAAAAGATGTACTCAATGAGGTGCCTTGTTATTTCATGGCTTTGTTACATCACAAACGCTGTCCTCAGTGTCACATCACAAATGATGTCCTCAATAAGCAGCTTTGAAATTTCATGGCTTTGTTACATCACAAAGGATTTCCTCAGTGTCACATCACAAATGATGTTCTCAGTGTAACATCACAAATGATGTCCTTAATGAGCCACCGTGAAATTGCATGACTTTGTTACATCACAAAGGCTGTGCTCAGTGTCACATCACAAATGATGTCCTCAATGAGCAGTTTTGAAATTTCATGGCTTTGTTACATCACAAAGGATTTCCTCAGTGTCACATCACAAATGATGTTCTCAGTGAGCAGATGTGATATTTCATGGCTTTGATACATCACAAACACTGTCCTCAGTGTAACATCACAAATGATGTCCTGAATGAGCCACCGTGAAATTGCATGACTTTGTTACATCACAAACGCTGTCCTCAGTGTTACATCACCAATGATGTCCTCCATGAGCAGCAATGAAATTTCATGGTTGTGTCATCTCACAAAGGATGTCCTCAGTGTAACATTACAAAAGATGTCCTCAAAAAGCAGTTTTGAAATTTCATGGCTTTGTTACATCACAAATTATGTCCTCAGTGTTACATAACAAATGATGTCCTCATTGTAACATCACAAATGATGTTCTCAGTGTAACATCACCAATGATGTCCTCCATGAGCAGCAATGAAATTTCATGGTTTTGTCATCTCACAAAGGATGTCCTCAGTTTAACATTACAAAAGATGTCCTCAGTGAGTAGATGTGAAATTTCATGGCTTTGTTACATTACAAACGCTGTCCTCAGTGTTACATCACAAATGATATTCTCAATAAGCAGCTTTGAAATTTCATGGCTTTGTTACATTAGAAATGCTGTCCTCAGTGTTACATCACAAATGATGTCCTCAATGAGTTTCCCTGACATTTCATGGCTTTGTTACATCACAAAGGATTTACTCAGTGTCACATTGCAAAAGATGTCCTGAGTGAGAAGATGTGAAATTTCACGGCTTTGTTACTTCACAAACGTTGTCCTCAGTGTTACATCACAAATGATGTCTTCAATAAGCAGTTTTGAAATTTCATGGCTTTGTTACATCACAAATTATGTCCTCAGTGTAACATCACCAATGATGTCCTCAATTAGCAGCTTTGAAATTTCATGGCTTTGTTACATCACAAAGGATGTCCTCAGTGTAAAATCACAAATGATGTCCTCAATGAGCCACCCTGACATTTCATGGCTTTGTTACATCACAAAGGATTTCCTCAGTGTCACATCACAAATGATGTTCTCAGTGAGCACATGTGAAATTTCACGGCTTTGATACATCACAAAGGAAAGGATTTCCTCAGTGTCACATCACAAATGCTGTCCTCAGTGTTACATCACAAATGATGTCCTCAATGAGCAGTTTTGGAATTTCATGACTTTGTTACATCACAAAGGATGTCCTCAGTGTCACATCACAAATGATGTCCTCAGTGTAACATCACAAATAATGTCCTCAGTGTAACATCACAAATGATGTCCTCAGTGTAACGTCACCGTGAAATTGCATGAATTTGTTACATCACAAACGCTGTCCTCAGTGTTACATCACAAATGATATCCTCAATGAGCAGCTTTGAAATGTCATGGCTTTGTTACATCACAAATTATGTCCTCAGTGTTACATCACAAATGATGTCCTCAATAAGCAGCTTTGAAATTTCATGGCTTTGATGCATCACAAAGGATGTCCTCAGTGCCACATCACAAATGCTGTCCTCAGTGTTACATCACAAATGATGTCTTCAATGAGCCACCGTGAAATTGCATGACTTTGTTACATCACAAACGCTGTCCTCAGTGTCACATCACAAATGATGTCCTCAATAAGCAGCTTTGAAATTTCATGACTTTGTTACATCACAAAGGATGTCCTCAGTGTCACATCATAAATGATGTCCTCAGTGTAACATCACAAATGATGTCCTCAGTGTAACATCACCGTGATTGCATGACTTTGTTACATCACAAACGCTGTGTTACATCACAAATTATGTCCTCAGTGTAACATCACAAATGATGTCTTGAATGAGCAGCTTTGAAATTTCATGGCTTTGTTACATCGCAAAGGATGTCCTCAATGTAACAACCCTAACGCTGTCCTCAGTGTCACATCACAAATGATGTCCTCAGTGTAACATTAGAAATGATCTTCTCAGTGAGCAGATGTGAAATTTCATGGCTTTGATACATCACAAAGGATGTCCTTAGTGTAACATCCCAAATGATGTACTCAATGAGCTGCCTTGTTATTTCATGGCTTTGTTACATCACAAACGCTGTCCTCAGTGTCACATCACAAATGATGTCCTCAATAAGCAGCTTTGAAATTTCATGACTTTGTTACATCACAAAGGATGTCCTCAGTGTCACATCATAAATGATGTCCTCAGTGTAACATCACAAATGATGTCCTCAGTGTAATATCACCGTGAAAGTGCATGACTTTGTTACATCACAAACGCTGTGTTACATCACAAATTATGTCCTCAGTGTAACATAAGAAATGATCTTCTCAATGAGCAGATGTGAAATTTCATGGCTTTGTTACATCACAAAGGATGTCCTCAATGTAACAACCCTAACGCTGTTCTCAGTGTCACATCACAAATTATGTCCTCAGTGTAACATTAGAAATGATCTTCTCAGTGAGCAGATGTGAAATTTCATGGCTTTGATACATCACAAAGGATGTCCTCAGTGTCACATCACAAATGATGTCCTCAATGGGTCGCCTTAACATTTCATGGCTTTGTTACATCACAAAGGATGTCCTCAGTGTGACATCACAAATGATGTCCTCAATGAGCCACCGTGAAATTTCATGGCTTTGTTACATCACAAATTATGTCCTCAGTGTTACATCACAAATGATGTCCTCAATAAGCAGCTTTGAAATTTCATGGCTTTGATGCATCACAAAGGATGTCCTCAGTGCCACATCACAAATGCTGTCCTCAGTGTTACATCACAGATGATGTCCTCAATAAGCAGCTTTGAAATTTCATGGCTTTGATGCATCACAAAGGATGTCCTCAGTGTAAAATCTCAAATGATGTTCTCAATGAGCTGCCTTGTTATTTCATGGCTTTGTTACATCACAAACGCTGTCCTCAGTGTCACATCACAAATGATGTCCTGAATAAGCAGCTTTGAAATTTCATGGCTTGTTACATCACAAAGGATTTCCTCAGTGTCACATCACAAATGATGTTCTCAGTGAGCAGATGTGAAATTTCATGGCTTTGATACATTACAAAGGATGTCCTTAGTGTAACATCCCAAATGATGTACTCAATGAGCTGCCTTGTTATTTCATAGCTTTGTTACATCACAAACGCTGTCCTCAGTGTTACATCACAAATGATGTCCTCAATAAGCAGCTTTGAAATTTCACGGCTTTGATGCATCACAAAGGATTTCCTCAGTGTAAAATCTCAAATGATGTTCTCAATGAGCTGCCTTGTTATTTCATGGCTTTGTTACATCACAAACGCTGTCCTCAGTGTCACATCACAAATGATGTCCTCAATAAGCAGCTTTGAAATTTCATGGCTTGTTACATCACAAAGGATTTCCTCAGTGTCACATCACAAATGATGTTCTCAGTGAGCAGATGTGAAATTTCATGGCTGTGATACATCACAAAGGATGTCCTTAGTGTAACATCACCAATGATGTCCTCAATGAGCAGCAATGAAATTTCATGGTTTTGTCATCTCACAAAGGATGTCCTCAGTTTAACATTGCAAAAGATGTCCTGAGTGAGAAGATGTGAAATTTCATGGCTTGTTACATCACAAAATATGTCCACAGTGTTACATCACAAATGATGTCCTCAATAAGCAGCTTTGAAATTTCATGGTTTTGATGCATCACAAAGGATGTCCTCAGTGTAAAATCACAAATGATGTCCTCAATGAGCCGCCCTGATATTTCATGGCTTAGTTACAACACAAAGGATTTCCTCAGTGTCACATAACAAATGATGTTCTCAGTGAGCAGATGTGAAATTTCATGGCTTTGATACATCACAAATGATGTCCTTAGTGTAACATCACAAATGATGTCCTCAATGAGCCACCGTGAAATTGCATGACTTTGTAACATCACAAACGCTGTCCTCAGTGTTACATCACCAATGATGTCCTCCATTAGCAGCAATGAAATTTCATGGTTTTGTCATCTCACAAAGGATGTCCTCAGTGTAAAATTACAAAAGATGTCCTGAGTGAGTAGATGTGAAATTTCATGTCTTTGATACATCACAAAGGATTTCCTCAGTGTCACATCACAAATACTGTCCTCAGTGTTACATCACAAATGATGTCCTCAATGAGCAGTTTTGAAATTTCATGGCTTTGTTACATCACAAAGGATGTCCTCAGTGTCACATCACAAATGATGTCCTCAGTGTTACATCACAAATTATGTCCTCAGTGTAACATCACAAATGATGTCCTCAATGAGCAGTTTTGAAATTTCATGGCTTTGTTACATCACAGAGGATGTCCTCAATGTAACGTCAGAAACGCTGTCCTCAGTGTCACATCACAAATTATGTCCTCAGCATAACATTAGAAATGATCTTCTCAGTGAGCAGATGTGAAATTTCATGGCTTTGATACATCATAAAGGATGTCCTCAGTGTCACATCACAAATGATGTCCTCAGTGTAACATCACAAATGATGTTCTCAATGAGCCACCGTGAAATTGCATGACTTTGTTACATCATAAACGCTGTCCTCAGTGTTACATCACAAATGATGTCCTCAGTGTAACATCACAAATGATGTCCTCAATGAGCAACTTTGAAATTTCATGGCTTTATTACATCACAAAGGATGTCCTCAATGTAACATCAGAAACGCTGTCCTCAGTGTCACATCACAAATTATGTCCTCAGTATAACATTAGAAATGATCTTCTCAGTGAGCAGATGTGAAATTTCATGGCTTTGATACATCACAAAGGATGTCCTCAGTGTCACATCACAAATGATGTCCTCAATAAGCAGCTTTGAAATTTGATGGCTTTGATACATCACAAAGGATGTCATAAGTGTAATATCACAAATGATGTTCTCAGTGTAACATCACCAATGATGTCCTCCATGAGCAGCAATGAAATTTCATGGTTTTGTCATCTCACAAAGGATGTCCTCAGTTTAACATTGCAAAAGATGTCCTGAGTGAGTAGATGTGAAATTTCACGGCTTTGTTACATTACAAACGCTGTCCTCAGTGTTACATCACAAATGATGTCCTCAGTGTTACATCACAAATGATGTCCTCAATAAGCAGCTTTGAAATTTCATGGCTTTGATGCATCACAAAGGATGTCCTCAGTGTAAAATCTCAAATGATGTACTCAATGAGCTGCCTTGTTATTTCATGGCTTTGTTACATCACAAACGCTGTCCTCAGTGTCACATCACAAATGATGTCCTCAATAAGCAGCTATGAAATTTCATGACTTTGTTACATCACAAATGATGTCCTCAGTGTAACATCACAAATGATGTCCTCAGTGTAATATCACCGTGAAAGTGCATGACTTTGTTACATCACAAACGCTGTGTTACATCACAAATTATGTCCTCAATGTAACATAAGAAATGATCTTCTCAATGAGCAGATGTGAAATTTCATGGCTTTGTTACATCACAAAGGATGTCCTCAATGTAACAACCCTAACGCTGTTCTCAGTGTCACATCACAAATTATGTCCTCAGTGTAACATTAGAAATGATCTTCTCAGTGAGCAGATGTGAAATTTCATGGCTTTGATACATCACAAAGGATGTCCTCAGTGTCACATCACAAATGATGTCCTCAATGGGTCGCCTTAACATTTCATGGCTTTGTTACATCACAAAGGATGTCCTCAGTGTGACATCACAAATGATGTCCTCAATGAGCCACCGTGAAATTTCATGGCTTTGTTACATCACAAATTATGTCCTCAGTGTTACATCACAAATGATGTCCTCAATAAGCAGCTTTGAAATTTCATGGCTTTGATGCATCACAAAGGATGTCCTCAGTGCCACATCACAAATGCTGTCCTCAGTGTTACATCACAAATGATGTCCTCAATGAGCCACCGTGAAATTGCATGACTTTGTTACATCACAAACGCTGTCCTCAGTGTTACATCACAAATGATGTCCTCAATAAGCAGCTTTGAAATTTCATGGCTTTGATGCATCACAAAGGATGTCCTCAGTGTAAAATCTCAAATGATGTTCTCAATGAGCTGCCTTGTTATTTCATGGCTTTGTTACATCACAAACGCTGTCCTCAGTGTCACATCACAAATGATGTCCTGAATAAGCAGCTTTGAAATTTCATGGCTTGTTACATCACAAAGGATTTCCTCAGTGTCACATCACAAATGATGTTCTCAGTGAGCAGATGTGAAATTTCATGGCTTTGATACATCACAAAGGATGTCCTTAGTGTAACATCACAAATGATGTCCTCAATGAGCCACCGTGAAATTGCATGACTTTGTTACATCACAAACGCTGTCCTCAGTGTTACACCACCAATGATGTCCTCCATTAGCAGTAATGAAATTTCATGGTTTTGTCATCTCACAAAGGATGTCCTCTGTTTAACATTACAAAAGATGTCCTGAGTGAGTAGATGTGAAATTTCATGGCTTTGTTACATTACAAACGCTGTCCTCAGTGTTACATCACAAATGATGTCCTCAGTTTAACATCACCAATGATGTCCTCAATAAGCAGCTTTGAAATTTCATGGCTTTGATGCATCACAAAGGATGTCCTCAGTGTAAAATCACGAATGATGTCCTCAATGAGCCGCCCTGACATTTCATGGCTTTGTTACATCACAAAGGATTTCCTCAGTGTCACATCACAAATGATGTTCTCAATGAGCAGATGTGAAATTTCATGTCTTTGATACATCACAAAGGATTTCCTCAGTGTCACATCACAAATACTGTCCTCAGTGTTAAATCACAAATGATGTCCTCAATGAGCAGTTTTGAAATTTCATGGCTTTGTTACATCACAAAGGATGTCCTCAGTGTCACATCACAAATGATGTCCTCAGTGTAACATCACAAATGATGTCCTCAGTGTAACATCACAAATGATGTCCTTAGTGTAACATCACAAATGATGTTCTCAATGAGCCACCGTGAAATTGCATGACTTTGTTACATCACAAACGCTGTCCTCAGTGTTACATCACAAATTATGTCCTCAGTGTAACATCACAAATGATGTCCTCAATGAGCAGCTTTGAAATTTCATGGCTTTGTTACATCACACAGGATGTCCTCAATGTAACATCAGAAACGCTGTCCTCAGTGTTACATCACAAATTATGTACTCAGTGTAAAATTAGAAATGATCTTCTCAGTGAGCAGATGTGAAATTTCATGGCTTTGATACATCATAAAGGATGTCCTCAGTGTCACATCACAAATGATGTCCTCAATAAGCAGCTTTGAAATTTCATGGCTTTGTTACATCACAAAGGATTTCCTCAGTGTCACATCACAAATGATGTTCTCAGTGTAACATCACAAATGATGTCCTTAATGAGCCACCGTGAAATTGCATGACTTTGTTACATCACAAAGGCTGTGCTCAGTGTCACATCACAAATGATGTCCTCAATGAGCAGTTTTGAAATTTCATGGCTTTGTTACATCACAAAGGATTTCCTCAGTGTCACATCACAAATGATGTTCTCAGTGAGCAGATGTGATATTTCATGGCTTTGATACATCACAAACACTGTCCTCAGTGTAACATCACAAATGATGTCCTGAATGAGCCACCGTGAAATTGCATGACTTTGTTACATCACAAACGCTGTCCTCAGTGTTACATCACCAATGATGTCCTCCATGAGCAGCAATGAAATTTCATGGTTGTGTCATCTCACAAAGGATGTCCTCAGTGTAACATTACAAAAGATGTCCTCAAAAAGCAGTTTTGAAATTTCATGGCTTTGTTACATCACAAATTATGTCCTCAGTGTTACATAACAAATGATGTCCTCATTGTAACATCACAAATGATGTTCTCAGTGTAACATCACCAATGATGTCCTCCATGAGCAGCAATGAAATTTCATGGTTTTGTCATCTCACAAAGGATGTCCTCAGTTTAACATTACAAAAGATGTCCTCAGTGAGTAGATGTGAAATTTCATGGCTTTGTTACATTACAAACGCTGTCCTCAGTGTTACATCACAAATGATATTCTCAATAAGCAGCTTTGAAATTTCATGGCTTTGTTACATTAGAAATGCTGTCCTCAGTGTTACATCACAAATGATGTCCTCAATGAGTTTCCCTGACATTTCATGGCTTTGTTACATCACAAAGGATTTACTCAGTGTCACATTGCAAAAGATGTCCTGAGTGAGAAGATGTGAAATTTCACGGCTTTGTTACTTCACAAACGTTGTCCTCAGTGTTACATCACAAATGATGTCTTCAATAAGCAGTTTTGAAATTTCATGGCTTTGTTACATCACAAATTATGTCCTCAGTGTAACATCACCAATGATGTCCTCAATTAGCAGCTTTGAAATTTCATGGCTTTGTTACATCACAAAGGATGTCCTCAGTGTAAAATCACAAATGATGTCCTCAATGAGCCACCCTGACATTTCATGGCTTTGTTACATCACAAAGGATTTCCTCAGTGTCACATCACAAATGATGTTCTCAGTGAGCACATGTGAAATTTCATGGCTTTGATACATCACAAAGGAAAGGATTTCCTCAGTGTCACATCACAAATGCTGTCCTCAGTGTTACATCACAAATGATGTCCTCAATGAGCAGTTTTGGAATTTCATGACTTTGTTACATCACAAAGGATGTCCTCAGTGTCACATCACAAATGATGTCCTCAGTGTAACATCACAAATAATGTCCTCAGTGTAACATCACAAATGATGTCCTCAGTGTAACGTCACCGTGAAATTGCATGAATTTGTTACATCACAAACGCTGTCCTCAGTGTTACATCACAAATGATATCCTCAATGAGCAGCTTTGAAATGTCATGGCTTTGTTACATCACAAATTATGTCCTCAGTGTTACATCACAAATGATGTCCTCAATAAGCAGCTTTGAAATTTCATGGCTTTGATGCATCACAAAGGATGTCCTCAGTGCCACATCACAAATGCTGTCCTCAGTGTTACATCACAAATGATGTCTTCAATGAGCCACCGTGAAATTGCATGACTTTGTTACATCACAAACGCTGTCCTCAGTGTCACATCACAAATGATGTCCTCAATAAGCAGCTTTGAAATTTCATGACTTTGTTACATCACAAAGGATGTCCTCAGTGTCACATCATAAATGATGTCCTCAGTGTAACATCACAAATGATGTCCTCAGTGTAACATCACCGTGATTGCATGACTTTGTTACATCACAAACGCTGTGTTACATCACAAATTATGTCCTCAGTGTAACATCACAAATGATGTCTTGAATGAGCAGCTTTGAAATTTCATGGCTTTGTTACATCGCAAAGGATGTCCTCAATGTAACAACCCTAACGCTGTCCTCAGTGTCACATCACAAATGATGTCCTCAGTGTAACATTAGAAATGATCTTCTCAGTGAGCAGATGTGAAATTTCATGGCTTTGATACATCACAAAGGATGTCCTTAGTGTAACATCCCAAATGATGTACTCAATGAGCTGCCTTGTTATTTCATGGCTTTGTTACATCACAAACGCTGTCCTCAGTGTCACATCACAAATGATGTCCTCAATAAGCAGCTTTGAAATTTCATGACTTTGTTACATCACAAAGGATGTCCTCAGTGTCACATCATAAATGATGTCCTCAGTGTAACATCACAAATGATGTCCTCAGTGTAATATCACCGTGAAAGTGCATGACTTTGTTACATCACAAACGCTGTGTTACATCACAAATTATGTCCTCAGTGTAACATAAGAAATGATCTTCTCAATGAGCAGATGTGAAATTTCATGGCTTTGTTACATCACAAAGGATGTCCTCAATGTAACAACCCTAACGCTGTTCTCAGTGTCACATCACAAATTATGTCCTCAGTGTAACATTAGAAATGATCTTCTCAGTGAGCAGATGTGAAATTTCATGGCTTTGATACATCACAAAGGATGTCCTCAGTGTCACATCACAAATGATGTCCTCAATGGGTCGCCTTAACATTTCATGGCTTTGTTACATCACAAAGGATGTCCTCAGTGTGACATCACAAATGATGTCCTCAATGAGCCACCGTGAAATTTCATGGCTTTGTTACATCACAAATTATGTCCTCAGTGTTACATCACAAATGATGTCCTCAATAAGCAGCTTTGAAATTTCATGGCTTTGATGCATCACAAAGGATGTCCTCAGTGCCACATCACAAATGCTGTCCTCAGTGTTACATCACAGATGATGTCCTCAATAAGCAGCTTTGAAATTTCATGGCTTTGATGCATCACAAAGGATGTCCTCAGTGTAAAATCTCAAATGATGTTCTCAATGAGCTGCCTTGTTATTTCATGGCTTTGTTACATCACAAACGCTGTCCTCAGTGTCACATCACAAATGATGTCCTGAATAAGCAGCTTTGAAATTTCATGGCTTGTTACATCACAAAGGATTTCCTCAGTGTCACATCACAAATGATGTTCTCAGTGAGCAGATGTGAAATTTCATGGCTTTGATACATTACAAAGGATGTCCTTAGTGTAACATCCCAAATGATGTACTCAATGAGCTGCCTTGTTATTTCATAGCTTTGTTACATCACAAACGCTGTCCTCAGTGTTACATCACAAATGATGTCCTCAATAAGCAGCTTTGAAATTTCACGGCTTTGATGCATCACAAAGGATTTCCTCAGTGTAAAATCTCAAATGATGTTCTCAATGAGCTGCCTTGTTATTTCATGGCTTTGTTACATCACAAACGCTGTCCTCAGTGTCACATCACAAATGATGTCCTCAATAAGCAGCTTTGAAATTTCATGGCTTGTTACATCACAAAGGATTTCCTCAGTGTCACATCACAAATGATGTTCTCAGTGAGCAGATGTGAAATTTCATGGCTGTGATACATCACAAAGGATGTCCTTAGTGTAACATCACCAATGATGTCCTCAATGAGCAGCAATGAAATTTCATGGTTTTGTCATCTCACAAAGGATGTCCTCAGTTTAACATTGCAAAAGATGTCCTGAGTGAGAAGATGTGAAATTTCATGGCTTGTTACATCACAAAATATGTCCACAGTGTTACATCACAAATGATGTCCTCAATAAGCAGCTTTGAAATTTCATGGTTTTGATGCATCACAAAGGATGTCCTCAGTGTAAAATCACAAATGATGTCCTCAATGAGCCGCCCTGATATTTCATGGCTTAGTTACAACACAAAGGATTTCCTCAGTGTCACATAACAAATGATGTTCTCAGTGAGCAGATGTGAAATTTCATGGCTTTGATACATCACAAATGATGTCCTTAGTGTAACATCACAAATGATGTCCTCAATGAGCCACCGTGAAATTGCATGACTTTGTAACATCACAAACGCTGTCCTCAGTGTTACATCACCAATGATGTCCTCCATTAGCAGCAATGAAATTTCATGGTTTTGTCATCTCACAAAGGATGTCCTCAGTGTAAAATTACAAAAGATGTCCTGAGTGAGTAGATGTGAAATTTCATGTCTTTGATACATCACAAAGGATTTCCTCAGTGTCACATCACAAATACTGTCCTCAGTGTTACATCACAAATGATGTCCTCAATGAGCAGTTTTGAAATTTCATGGCTTTGTTACATCACAAAGGATGTCCTCAGTGTCACATCACAAATGATGTCCTCAGTGTTACATCACAAATTATGTCCTCAGTGTAACATCACAAATGATGTCCTCAATGAGCAGTTTTGAAATTTCATGGCTTTGTTACATCACAGAGGATGTCCTCAATGTAACGTCAGAAACGCTGTCCTCAGTGTCACATCACAAATTATGTCCTCAGCATAACATTAGAAATGATCTTCTCAGTGAGCAGATGTGAAATTTCATGGCTTTGATACATCATAAAGGATGTCCTCAGTGTCACATCACAAATGATGTCCTCAGTGTAACATCACAAATGATGTTCTCAATGAGCCACCGTGAAATTGCATGACTTTGTTACATCATAAACGCTGTCCTCAGTGTTACATCACAAATGATGTCCTCAGTGTAACATCACAAATGATGTCCTCAATGAGCAACTTTGAAATTTCATGGCTTTATTACATCACAAAGGATGTCCTCAATGTAACATCAGAAACGCTGTCCTCAGTGTCACATCACAAATTATGTCCTCAGTATAACATTAGAAATGATCTTCTCAGTGAGCAGATGTGAAATTTCATGGCTTTGATACATCACAAAGGATGTCCTCAGTGTCACATCACAAATGATGTCCTCAATAAGCAGCTTTGAAATTTGATGGCTTTGATACATCACAAAGGATGTCATAAGTGTAATATCACAAATGATGTTCTCAGTGTAACATCACCAATGATGTCCTCCATGAGCAGCAATGAAATTTCATGGTTTTGTCATCTCACAAAGGATGTCCTCAGTTTAACATTGCAAAAGATGTCCTGAGTGAGTAGATGTGAAATTTCACGGCTTTGTTACATTACAAACGCTGTCCTCAGTGTTACATCACAAATGATGTCCTCAGTGTTACATCACAAATGATGTCCTCAATAAGCAGCTTTGAAATTTCATGGCTTTGATGCATCACAAAGGATGTCCTCAGTGTAAAATCTCAAATGATGTACTCAATGAGCTGCCTTGTTATTTCATGGCTTTGTTACATCACAAACGCTGTCCTCAGTGTCACATCACAAATGATGTCCTCAATAAGCAGCTATGAAATTTCATGACTTTGTTACATCACAAAGGATGTCCTCAGTGTCACATCATAAATGATGTCCTCAGTGTAACATCACAAATGATGTCCTCAGTGTAATATCACCGTGAAAGTGCATGACTTTGTTACATCACAAACGCTGTGTTACATCACAAATTATGTCCTCAATGTAACATAAGAAATGATCTTCTCAATGAGCAGATGTGAAATTTCATGGCTTTGTTACATCACAAAGGATGTCCTCAATGTAACAACCCTAACGCTGTTCTCAGTGTCACATCACAAATTATGTCCTCAGTGTAACATTAGAAATGATCTTCTCAGTGAGCAGATGTGAAATTTCATGGCTTTGATACATCACAAAGGATGTCCTCAGTGTCACATCACAAATGATGTCCTCAATGGGTCGCCTTAACATTTCATGGCTTTGTTACATCACAAAGGATGTCCTCAGTGTGACATCACAAATGATGTCCTCAATGAGCCACCGTGAAATTTCATGGCTTTGTTACATCACAAATTATGTCCTCAGTGTTACATCACAAATGATGTCCTCAATAAGCAGCTTTGAAATTTCATGGCTTTGATGCATCACAAAGGATGTCCTCAGTGCCACATCACAAATGCTGTCCTCAGTGTTACATCACAAATGATGTCCTCAATGAGCCACCGTGAAATTGCATGACTTTGTTACATCACAAACGCTGTCCTCAGTGTTACATCACAAATGATGTCCTCAATAAGCAGCTTTGAAATTTCATGGCTTTGATGCATCACAAAGGATGTCCTCAGTGTAAAATCTCAAATGATGTTCTCAATGAGCTGCCTTGTTATTTCATGGCTTTGTTACATCACAAACGCTGTCCTCAGTGTCACATCACAAATGATGTCCTGAATAAGCAGCTTTGAAATTTCATGGCTTGTTACATCACAAAGGATTTCCTCAGTGTCACATCACAAATGATGTTCTCAGTGAGCAGATGTGAAATTTCATGGCTTTGATACATCACAAAGGATGTCCTTAGTGTAACATCACAAATGATGTCCTCAATGAGCCACCGTGAAATTGCATGACTTTGTTACATCACAAACGCTGTCCTCAGTGTTACACCACCAATGATGTCCTCCATTAGCAGTAATGAAATTTCATGGTTTTGTCATCTCACAAAGGATGTCCTCTGTTTAACATTACAAAAGATGTCCTGAGTGAGTAGATGTGAAATTTCATGGCTTTGTTACATTACAAACGCTGTCCTCAGTGTTACATCACAAATGATGTCCTCAGTTTAACATCACCAATGATGTCCTCAATAAGCAGCTTTGAAATTTCATGGCTTTGATGCATCACAAAGGATGTCCTCAGTGTAAAATCACGAATGATGTCCTCAATGAGCCGCCCTGACATTTCATGGCTTTGTTACATCACAAAGGATTTCCTCAGTGTCACATCACAAATGATGTTCTCAATGAGCAGATGTGAAATTTCATGTCTTTGATACATCACAAAGGATTTCCTCAGTGTCACATCACAAATACTGTCCTCAGTGTTAAATCACAAATGATGTCCTCAATGAGCAGTTTTGAAATTTCATGGCTTTGTTACATCACAAAGGATGTCCTCAGTGTCACATCACAAATGATGTCCTCAGTGTAACATCACAAATGATGTCCTCAGTGTAACATCACAAATGATGTCCTTAGTGTAACATCACAAATGATGTTCTCAATGAGCCACCGTGAAATTGCATGACTTTGTTACATCACAAACGCTGTCCTCAGTGTTACATCACAAATTATGTCCTCAGTGTAACATCACAAATGATGTCCTCAATGAGCAGCTTTGAAATTTCATGGCTTTGTTACATCACACAGGATGTCCTCAATGTAACATCAGAAACGCTGTCCTCAGTGTTACATCACAAATTATGTACTCAGTGTAAAATTAGAAATGATCTTCTCAGTGAGCAGATGTGAAATTTCATGGCTTTGATACATCATAAAGGATGTCCTCAGTGTCACATCACAAATGATGTCCTCAGTGTAACATCACAAATGATGTTCTCAATGAGCCACCGTAAAATTGTATGACTTTGTTACATCATAAACGCTGTCCTCAGTGTTACATCACCAATGATGTCCTCCATGAGCAGCAATGAAATTTCATGGTTTTGCCATGTCACAAAGGATGTCCTCAGTTTAACATTACAAAAGATGTCCTGAGTGAGTAGATGTGATATTTCATGGCTTTGTTACATCACAAACGCAGTCCTCAGTGTTACATCACAAATGATGTCCTAAAGAAGCAGCTTTGAAATTTCATGGCATTGTTACATCACAAATTATGTCCTCAGTGTTACATCACAAATGATGTCCTCAATAAGCAGCTTTGAAATTTCATGGCTTTGATGCATCACAAAGGATGTCCTCTGTGTAAAATCACAAATGATGTCCTCAATGAGCCGCCCTGACATTTCATGGCTTTGTTACATCACAAAGGATTTCCTCAGTGTCACATCACAAATGATGTTCTCAGTGAGCTGATGTGAAATTTCATGGCTTTGATACATCACAAGGGATGTCCTTAGTGTAACATCACAAATGATATCCTCAATGAGCCGCCCTTACATTTCATGGCTTTGTTACATCACAAAGGATTGCCTCAGTGTCACATCACAAATGCTGTCCTCAGTGTTACATCACAAATGATGTCCTCAATGAGCAGTTTTGAAATTTCATGGCTTTGTTACATCACAAAGGATGTCCTCAGTGTCACATCACAAATGATGTCCTCAGTGTAACATCACAAATGATGTCCTCAATGAGCAGCTTTGAAATTTCATGGCTTTGTTACATCACAAATGATGTCCTCAATGAGCAGCTTTGAAATTTCATGGCTTTATTACATCACAAAGGATGTCCTCAATGTAACATCAGAAACGCTGTCCTCAGTGTCACATCACAAATTATGTCCTCAGTATAACATTAGAAATGATCTTCTCAGTGAGCAGATGTGAAATTTCATGACTTTGATACATCACAAAGGATGTCCTCAGTGTCACATCACAAATGATGACCTCAGTGTAACATCACAAATGATGTCCTCAATGAGCCACCGTGAAATTGCATGACTTTGTTACATCAGAAACGTTGTCCTCAGTGTTACATCACCAATGATGTCCTCCATGAGCAGCAATGAAATTTCATGGTTTTGCCATGTCACAAAGGATGTCCTCAGTTTAACATTACAAAAGATGTCCTGAGTGAGTAGATGTGATATTTCATGGCTTTGTTACATCACAAACGCAGTCCTCAGTGTTACATCACAAATGATGTCCTCAAGAAGCAGCTTTGAAATTTCATGGCTTTGATGCATCACAAAGGATGTCCTCAGTGTAAAATCACAAATGATGTCCTCAATGAGCCGCCCTGACATTTCATGGCTTTGTTACATCACAAAGGATTTCCTCAGTGTCACATCACAAATGATGTTCTCAGTGAGCAGATGTGAAATTTCATGGCTTTGATACATCACAAGGGATGTCCTTAGTGTAACATCACAAATGATGTCCTCAGTGTAAAATCACAAATGATGTCCTCAATGAGCCGCCCTTACATTTCATGGCTTTGTTACATCACAAAGGATTTCCTCAGTGTCACATCACAAATGCTGTCCTCAGTGTTACATCACAAATGATGTCCTCAATGAGCAGTTTTGAAATTTCATGGCTTTGTTACATCACAAAGGATGTCCTCAGTGTCACATCACAAATGATGTCCTCAAGGTAACATCACAAATGATGTCCTCAGTGTAACATCACAAATGATGTCCTCAATGAGCCGCTTTGAAATTTCATGGCTTTGTTACATCACAAAGGATGTCCTCAATGTAACATCAGAAACGCTGTCCTCAGTGTCACATCACAAACTATGTCCTCAATGAGCAGTTTTGAAATTTCATGGCTTTGTTACATCACAAAGGATGTCCTCAGTGTCACATCACAAATGATGTCCTCAGTGTAACATTACAAATGATGTCCTCAGTGTAACATCACAAAGGATGTCCTCAATAAGCAGCTTTGAAATTTCATGGTTTTGATACATCACAAAGGATGTCCTCAGTGTAAAATCACAAATGATGTCCTCAATGAGCTGCCCTGACATTTCATGGCTTTGTTACATCACAAAGGATTTCCTCAGTGTCACATCACAAATGATGTTCTCAATAAGCAGATGTGAAATTTCATGTCTTTGATACATCACAAAGGAATTCCTCAGTGTCACATCACAAATACTGTCCTCAGTGTTACATCACAAATGATGTCCTCAATGAGCAGTTTTGAAATTTCATGGCTTTGTTACATCACAAAGGATGTCCTCAGTGTCACATCACAACGGATGTCCTCAGTGTAACATCACAAATTATGTCCTCAGTGTAACATCACAAATGATGTCCTCAATGAGCAGCTTTGAAATTTCATGGCTTTGTTACATCACAAAGGATGTCCTCAATGTAACATCAGAGACGCTGTCCTCAGTGTCACATCACAAATTATGTCCTCAGTATAACATTAGAAATGATCTTCTCAGTGAGCAGATGTGAAATTTCATGGCTTTGATACATCATAAAGGATGTCCTCAGTGTCACATCACAAATGATGTCCTCAGTGTAACATCACAAATGATGTTCTCAATGAGCCACCGTGAAATTGCATGACTTTGTTACATCATAAACGCTGTCCTCAGTGTTACATCACAAATGATGTCCTCAGTGTAACATCACAAATGATGTCCTCAATGAGCAGCTTTGAAATTTCATGGCTTTATTACATCACAAAGGATGTCCTCAATGTAACATCAGAAACGCTGTCCTCAGTGTCACATCACAAATTATGTCCTCAGTATAACATTAGAAATGATCTTCTCAGTGAGCAGATGTGAAATTTCATGGCTTTGTTACATCACAAAGGATGTCCTCAATGTAACATCAGAAACGCTGTCCTCAGTGTCACATCACAAATTATGTCCTCAGTATAACATTAGAAATGATCTTCTCAGTGAGCAGATGTGAAATTTCATGGCTTTGATACATCATAAAGGATGTCCTCAGTGTCACATCACAAATGATGTCCTCAGTGTAACATCACAAATGATGTTCTCAATGAGCCACCGTAAAATTGTATGACTTTGTTACATCACAAACGCTGTCCTCAGTGTTACATCACCAATGATGTCCTCCATGAGCAGCAATGAAATTTCATGGTTTTGCCATGTCACAAAGGATGTCCTCAGTTTAACATTACAAAAGATGTCCTGAGTGAGTAGATGTGATATTTCATGGCTTTGTTACATCACAAACGCAGTCCTCAGTGTTACATCACAAATGATGTCCTAAAGAAGCAGCTTTGAAATTTCATGGCATTGTTACATCACAAATTATGTCCTCAGTGTTACATCACAAATGATGTCCTCAATAAGCAGCTTTGAAATTTCATGGCTTTGATGCATCACAAAGGATGTCCTCTGTGTAAAATCACAAATGATGTCCTCAATGAGCCGCCCTGACATTTCATGGCTTTGTTACATCACAAAGGATTTCCTCAGTGTCACATCACAAATGATGTTCTCAGTGAGCTGATGTGAAATTTCATGGCTTGGATACATCACAAGGGATGTCCTTAGTGTAACATCACAAATGATATCCTCAATGAGCCGCCCTTACATTTCATGGCTTTGTTACATCACAAAGGATTTCCTCAGTGTCACATCACAAATGCTGTCCTCAGTGTTACATCACAAATGATGTCCTCAATGAGCAGTTTTGAAATTTCATGGCTTTGTTACATCACAAAGGATGTCCTCAGTGTCACATCACAAATGATGTCCTCAGTGTAACATCACAAATGATGTCCTCAATGAGCAGCTTTGAAATTTCATGGCTTTGTTACATCACAAATGATGTCCTCATTGAGCAGCTTTGAAATTTCATGGCTTTATTACATCACAAAGGATGTCCTCAATGTAACATCAGAAACGCTGTCCTCAGTGTCACATCACAAATTATGTCCTCAGTATAACATTAGAAATGATCTTCTCAGTGAGCAGATGTGAAATTTCATGACTTTGATACATCACAAAGGATGTCCTCAGTGTCACATCACAAATGATGACCTCAGTGTAACATCACAAATGATGTCCTCAATGAGCCACCGTGAAATTGCATGACTTTGTTACATCAGAAACGTTGTCCTCAGTGTTACATCACCAATGATGTCCTCCATGAGCAGCAATGAAATTTCATGGTTTTGCCATGTCACAAAGGATGTCCTCAGTTTAACATTACAAAAGATGTCCTGAGTGAGTAGATGTGATATTTCATGGCTTTGTTACATCACAAACGCAGTCCTCAGTGTTACATCACAAATGATGTCCTCAAGAAGCAGCTTTGAAATTTCATGGCTTTGATGCATCACAAAGGATGTCCTCAGTGTAAAATCACAAATGATGTCCTCAATGAGCTGCCCTGACATTTCATGGCTTTGTTACATCACAAAGGATTTCCTCAGTGTCACATCACAAATGATGTTCTCAATAAGCAGATGTGAAATTTCATGTCTTTGATACATCACAAAGGAATTCCTCAGTGTCACATCACAAATACTGTCCTCAGTGTTACATCACAAATGATGTCCTCAATGAGCAGTTTTGAAATTTCATGGCTTTGTTACATCACAAAGGATGTCCTCAGTGTCACATCACAACGGATGTCCTCAGTGTAACATCACAAATGATGTCCTCAGTGTAACATCACAAATGATGTCCTCAATAAGCAGCTTTGAAATTTCATGGCTTTGTTACATCACAAAGGATGTCCTCAATGTAACATCAGAGACGCTGTCCTCAGTGTCACATCACAAATTATGTCCTCAGTATAACATTAGAAATGATCTTCTCAGTGAGCAGATGTGAAATTTCATGGCTTTGATACATCATAAAGGATGTCCTCAGTGTCACATCACAAATGATGTCCTCAGTGTAACATCACAAATGATGTTCTCAATGAGCCACCGTGAAATTGCATGACTTTGTTACATCATAAACGCTGTCCTCAGTGTTACATCACAAATGATGTCCTCAGTGTAACATCACAAATGATGTCCTCAATGAGCAGCTATGAAATTTCATGGCTTTATTACATCACAAAGGATGTCCTCAATGTAACATCAGAAACGCTGTCCTCAGTGTCACATCACAAATTATGTCCTCAGTATAACATTAGAAATGATCTTCTCAGTGAGCAGATGTGAAATTTCATGGCTTTGTTACATCACAAAGGATGTCCTCAATGTAACATCAGAAACGCTGTCCTCAGTGTCACATCACAAATTATGTCCTCAGTATAACATTAGAAATGATCTTCTCAGTGAGCAGATGTGAAATTTCATGGCTTTGATACATCATAAAGGATGTCCTCAGTGTCACATCACAAATGATGTCCTCAGTGTAACATCACAAATGACGTTCTCAATGAGCCACCGTAAAATTGTATGACTTTGTTACATCATAAACGCTGTCCTCAGTGTTACATCACCAATGATGTCCTCCATGAGCAGCAATGAAATTTCATGGTTTTGCCATGTCACAAAGGATGTCCTCAGTTTAACATTACAAAAGATGTCCTGAGTGAGTAGATGTGATATTTCATGGCTTTGTTACATCACAAACGCAGTCCTCAGTGTTACATCACAAATGATGTCCTCAAGAAGCAGCTTTGAAATTTCATGGCATTGTTACATCACAAATTATGTCCTCAGTGTTACATCACAAATGATGTCCTCAATAAGCAGCTTTGAAATTTCATGGCTTTGATGCATCACAAAGGATGTCCTCTGTGTAAAATCACAAATGATGTCCTCAATGAGCCGCCCTGACATTTCATGGCTTTGTTACATCACAAAGGATTTCCTCAGTGTCACATCACAAATGATGTTCTCTGTGAGCTGATGTGAAATTTCATTGCTTTGATACATCACAAGGGATGTCCTTAGTGTAACATCACAAATGATATCCTCAATGAGCCGCCCTTACATTTCATGGCTTTGTTACATCACAAAGGATTTCCTCAGTGTCACATCACAAATGCTGTCCTCAGTGTTACATCACAAATGATGTCCTCAATGAGCAGTTTTGAAATTTCATGGCTTTGTTACATCACAAAGGATGTCCTCAGTGTCACATCACAAATGATGTCCTCAGTGTAACATCACAAATGATGTCCTCAATGAGCAGCTTTGAAATTTCATGGCTTTGTTACATCACAAATGATGTCCTCAATGAGCAGCTTTGAAATTTCATGGCTTTATTACATCACAAAGGATGTCCTCAATGTAACATCAGAAACGCTGTCCTCAGTGTCACATCACAAATTATGTCCTCAGTATAACATTAGAAATGATCTTCTCAGTGAGCAGATGTGAAATTTCATGGCTTTGATACATCACAAAGGATGTCCTCAGTGTCACATCACAAATGATGACCTCAGTGTAACATCACAAATGATGTCCTCAATGAGCCACCGTGAAATTGCATGACTTTGTTACATCAGAAACGTTGTCCTCAGTGTTACATCACGAATGATGTCCTCCATGAGCAGCAATGAAATTTCATGGTTTTGCCATGTCACAAAGGATGTCCTCAGTTTAACATTACAAAAGATGTCCTGAGTGAGTAGATGTGATATTTCATGGCTTTGTTACATCACAAACGCAGTCCTCAGTGTTACATCACAAATGATGTCCTCAAGAAGCAGCTTTGAAATTTCATGGCTTTGATGCATCACAAAGGATGTCCTCAGTGTAAAATCACAAATGATGTCCTCAATGAGCCGCCCTGACATTTCATGGCTTTGTTACATCACAAAGGATTTCCTCAGTGTCACATCACAAATGATGTTCTCAGTGAGCAGATGTGAAATTTCATGGCTTTGATACATCACAAGGGATGTCCTTAGTGTAACATCACAAATGATATCCTCAATGAGCCGCCCTTACATTTCATGGCTTTGTTACATCATAAAGGATTTCCTCAGTGTCACATCACAAATGCTGTCCTCAGTGTTACATCACAAATGATGTCCTCAATGAGCAGTTTTGAAATTTCATGGCTTTGTTACATCACAAAGGATGTCCTCAGTGTCACATCACAAATGATGTCCTCAATGTAACATCACAAATGATGTCCTCAGTGTAACATCACAAATGATGTCCTCAATGAGCCGCTTTGAAATTTCATGGCTTTGTTACATCACAAAGGATGTCCTCAATGTAACATCAGAAACGCTGTCCTCAGTGTCACATCACAAACTATGTCCTCAATGAGCAGTTTTGAAATTTCATGGCTTTGTTACATCACAAAGGATGTCCTCAGTGTCAAATCACAAATGATGTCCTCAGTGTAACATTACAAATGATGTCCTCAGTGTAACATCACAAAGGATGTCCTCAATAAGCAGCTTTGAAATTTCATGGTTTTGATACATCACAAAGGATGTCCTCAGTGTAAAATCACAAATGATGTCCTCAATGAGCTGCCCTGACATTTCATGGCTTTGTTACATCACAAAGGATTTCCTCAGTGTCACATCACAAATGATGTTCTCAATAAGCAGATGTGAAATTTCATGTCTTTGATACATCACAAAGGATTTCCTCAGTGTCACATCACAAATACTGTCCTCAGTGTTACATCACAAATGATGTCCTCAATGAGCAGTTTTGAAATTTCATGGCTTTGTTACATCACAAAGGATGTCCTCAGTGTCACATCACAACGGATGTCCTCAGTGTAACATCACAAATGATGTCCTCAGTGTAACATCACAAATGATGTCCTCAATGAGCAGCTTTGAAATTTCATGGCTTTGTTACATCACAAAGGATGTCCTCAATGTAACATCAGAGACGCTGTCCTCAGTGTCACATCACAAATTAGGTCCTCAGTATAACATTAGAAATGATCTTCTCAGTGAGCAGATGTGAAATTTCATGGCTTTGATACATCAAAAATGATGTCCTCAGTGTCACATCACAAATGATGTCCTCAGTGTTACATCACAAATGATGTCCTCAATAAGCAGCTTTGAAATTTCATGGCTTTGTTACATCACAAATAATGTCCTCAGTGTTACATCACAAATGATGTCCTCAATAAGCAGCTTTGAAATTTCATGGCTTTGATGCATCACAAAGGATGTCCTCAGTGTCACATCACAAATGATGTCCTCAATGAGCCGCCCTGACATTTCATGGCTTTGTTACATCACAAACTATTTCCTCAGTGTCACATCACAAATGATGTTCTCAGTGAGCAGATGTGAAATTTCATGGCTTTGATACATCACAAGGGATGTCCTTAGTGTAACATCACAAATGATATCCTCAATGAGCCGCCCTGACATTTCATGGCTTTGTTACATCACAAAGGATTTCCTCAGTGTCACATCACAAATGCTGTCCTCAGTGTCACATCACAAATTATGTCCTCAATAAGCAGCTTTGAAATTTCATGGCTTTGATGCATCACAAAGGATGTCCTCAGTGTCACATCACAAATGATGTCCTCAATGAGCCGCCCTGACATTTCATGGCTTTGTTATATCACAAAGGATTTCCTCAGTGTCACATCACAAATGATGTTCTCAGTGAGCAGATATGAAATTTCATGGCTTTGATACATGACAAAGGATGTCCTCAATGAGCCGCCTTGATATTTCATGGCTTTGTTACATCACAAAGGATGTCCTCAGTGTTACATCACAAATTATGTCCTCAGTCTTACATCACAAATGATGTCCTCAATAAGCAGATTTGAAATTTCATGGATTTGATGCATTACAAAGGATGTCCTTAGTATAACATCACAAATTAAGGCCCCAATGTGCCGCCCTGACATTTCATGGCTTTGTTACATCACAAAGGATTTTCTCAGTGTCACATCACAAATGCTGTCCTCAGTGTTACATCACAAATGATGTCCTCAATGAGCAGTTTTGAAATTTCATGGCTTTGTTACATCACAAAGGATGTCCTCAGTGTCACATCACAAATGATGTCCTCAGTGTTACATCAGAAATGATGTCCTCAATGAGCCACCGTGAAATTGCATGACTTTGTTACATCATAAACGCTGTCCTCAGTGTTACATCACCAATGATGTCCTCCATGAGCAGCTTTGAAATTTCATGGCTTTGTTACATCACAAAGGATTTCCTCAGTGTCACATCACAAATGCTGTCCTCAGTGTTACATCACAAATGATGTCCTCAATAAGCAGCTTTGAAATTTCATGGCTTTGATGCATCACAAAGGATGTCCTCAGTGTCACATCACAAATGATGTCCTCAATGAGCCGCTCTGACATTTCATGGCTTTGTTACATCACAAAGGATTTCCTCAGTGTCACATCACAAATGCTGTTCTCAGTTAGGAGATGTGAAATTTCATGGCTTTGATACATGACAAAGGATGTCCTCAATGAGCCGCCTTGATATTTCATGGCTTTGTTACATCACAAGGGATGTCCTCAGTGTTACATCACAAATTATGTCCTCAGTGTAACATCACAAATGATGTCCTCAATGAGCAGCTTTGAAATTTCATAGATTTGTTACATCACAAATCATGTCCTCAGTCTTACATCACAAATGATTTCCTCAATAAGCAGATTTGAAATTTCATGGATTTGATTCCTTACAACGGATGTCCTTAGTATAACATCACAAATGATGTCCTCAATGTGCCGCCCTGACATTTCATGGCATTGTTACATCACGAAGGATGTCCTCAGTGTAAAATCACAAATGATGTCCTCAATGAGCCGCACTGACATTTTATGGCTTTGTTACATCACAAAGGATTTCCTCAGTGTCACATCAGAAATGATGTCCTCAGTGTCACATCACAAATGATGTCCTCAATGAGCCGCCCTGAAATTTCATGGCTTTGTTACATCACAAAGGATGTCCTTAGTGTAACATCACAAATGATGTCCTCAATGAGCTGCCTTGTTATTTCATGGCTTTGTTACATCACAAATGCTGTCCTCAGTGTCACATCACAAATGATGTCTTCAATGAGCCACCGTGAAATTGCATGACTTTGTTACATCACAAACGCTATCCTCAGTGTTACATCAAAAATTATGTACTCAGTGTAACATCACAAATGATGTCCTCAATGATCAGCTTTGAAATTTCATGGCTTTGTTACATCACAAAGGATGTCCTCAGTGTCACATCACAAATGATGTTCTCAGTGAGCAGATGTGATATTTCATGGCTTTGTTACATCACAAAGGATTTCCTCAGTGTCACATCACAAATGATGTTCTCAGTGAGCAGATTTGATATTTCATGGCTTTGATACACCACAAACGCTGTCCTCAGTGTCACATCACAAATGATGTCTTCAATGAGCCACCGTGAAATTGCATGACTTTGTTACATCACAAACGCTATCCTCAGTGTTACATCAAAAATTATGTACTCAGTGTAACATCACAAATGATGTCCTCAATGATCAGCTTTGAAATTTCATGGCTTTGTTACATCACAAAGGATGTCCTCAGTGTCACATCACAAATGATGTTCACCATAAACAGATGTGAAATTTCATGGCTTTGATACATCACAAATGATATCCTAAGTGTAGCATCACAAATGATGTCCTCAATTAGCTGCCTTGTTATTTCATGGCATTGTTACATCACAAACGCTGTCCTCAGTGTCAGATCACAAATGATGTCCTCAATAAGCAGCTTTGAAATTTCATGGCTTTGTTACATCACAAAGGATTTCCTCAGTGTCATATCACAAATGATGTTCTCAGTGAGCAGATGTGAAATTCCATGACTTTGATACATCACAAACGCTGTCCTCAGTGTCACATCACAAATGATGTCCTCAGTGTAACATCACAAATGATGTCCTCAATGAGCCACAGTGAAATTGCATGACTTTGTTACATCACAAACACTGTCCTCAGTGTTACATCACTAATGATGTCCTCAATAAGCAGCTTTGAAATTTGATGGCTTTGACATATCACAAAGGATGTCCTCGGTGTCACATCACAAATGATGTCTTCAATGAGCTGCCTTGTTATTTCATGGCTTTGTTACATCACAAACGCTGTCCTCAGTGTCACATCACAAATGATGTCCTCAATAAGCAGCTTTGAAATTTGATGGCTTTGATACATCACAAAGGATGTCATAAGAGTAATATCACAAATGATGTCCTCAGTGTAACATCACAAATGATGTCCTCAGTGAGCCGCCCTGATATTTCATGGCTTTTTTGCATCAAAAATGATGTCCTCAGTCTAACATCACCAATGATGTCCTCAGTGTCACATCACAAATGATGTCCTCAGTGTCACATCACAAATGATGTCCTCAGTGTAACATCACAAATGATGTCTTCAATGAGCCACCGTGAAATTGCATGACTTTGTTACATCACAAACGCTGTCCTCAGTGTTACATCACCAATGATGTCCACCATGAGCAGCAATGAAATTTCATGGTTTTGTCATCTCACAAAGGATGTCCTCAGTGTAACATTACAAAAGATGTCCTGAGTGAGTAGATGTGAAATTTCACTGCTTTGTTACATCACAAACGCTGTCCTCGGTGTCACATCACAAATGATGTCCTCAATGAGCTGCCTTGTTATTTCATGGCTTTGTTACATCACAAACGCTGTCCTCAGTGTCACATCACAAATGATGTCCTCAATAAGCAGCTTTGAAATTTGATGGCTTTGATACATCACAAAGGATGTCATAAGAGTAATATCACAAATGATGTCCTCAGTGTAACATCACCAATGATGTCCTCCACGAGCAGCAATGAAATTTCATGGTTTTGTCATCTCACAAAGGATGTCCTCAGTGTAACATTACAAAAGATGTCCTGAGTGAGTAGATGGGAAATTTCACTGCTTTGTTACATCACAAACGCTGTCCTCAGTGTTACATCACCAATGATGTCCACCATGAGCAGCAATGAAATTTCATGGTTTTGTCATCTCACAAAGGATGTCCTCAGTGTAACATTACAAAAGATGTCCTGAGTGAGTAGATGGGAAATTTCACTGCTTTGTTACATCACAAACGCTGTCCTCAGTGTTACATCACAAATGATGTTCTCAGTGAGCAGCTTTGAAATTTCATGGCTTTGATACATCACAAAGGATGTCCTTAGTGTAACATCACAAATGATGTCCTCAGTGAGCCGCCCTGATATTTCATGGCTTTTTTGCATCACAAAGGATGTCATCAGTGTAACATCACAAATGATGTCCTCAATAAGCAGCTTTGAAATTTCATGGCTTTGTTACATCACAAATGCTGTCCTCAGCATCACATCACAAATGCTTTCCTCAGTGTCACATCATAAATGATGTTCTCAGTTAGCAGATGTGAAATTTCATGGCTTTGATACATCACAAAGGATGTCCTCAGTGTCACATCACAAATGCTGTCCTCAGTGTCACATCACAAATTATGTCCTCAGTGTAACATCAGAAATGATCTTCTGAGTGTGTAGATGTGAAATTTCATGGCTTTGATACATCACAAAGGATGTCATAAAAGTAATATCACAAATTATGTCCTCAGTCTAACATCAGCAATGATGTCCTCAGTGTCACATCACAAATGATGTCCTCAGTATAACATCACAAATGATGTCCTCAATGAGCCACCGTGAAATTGTATGACTTTGTAACATCACAAACGCTGTCCTCAGTGTTACATCACCAATGATGTCCTCCATTAGCAGCAATGAAATTTCATGGTTTTGTCATCTCACAAAGGATGTCCTCAGTGTCACATCACAAATGATGTTCACCATAAACAGATGTGAGATTTCATGGCTTTGATACATCACAAATGATATCCTAAGTGTAGCATCACAAATGATGTCCTCAATTAGCTGCCTTGTTATTTCATGGCATTGTTACATCACAAACTCTGTCCTCAGTGTCAGATCACAAATGATGTCCTCAATAAGCAGCTTTGAAATTTCATGGCTTTGTTACATCACAAAGGATTTCCTCAGTGTCATATCACAAATGATGTTCTCAGTGAGCAGATGTGAAATTCCATGACTTTGATACATCACAAACGCTGTCCTCAGTTTCACATCACAAATGATGTCCTCAGTGTAACATCACAAATGATGTCCTCAATGAGCCACAGTGAAATTGCATGACTTTGTTACATCACAAACACTGTCCTCAGTGTTACATCACTAATGATGTCCTCAATAAGCAGCTTTGAAATTTGATGGCTTTGACATATCACAAAGGATGTCCTCGGTGTCACATCACAAATGATGTCTTCAATGAGCTGCCTTGTTATTTCATGGCTTTGTTACATCACAAACGCTGTCCTCAGTGTCACATGACAAATGATGTCCTCAATAAGCAGCTTTGAAATTTGATGGCTTTGATACATCACAAAGGATGTCACAAGAGTAATATCACAAATGATGTCCTCAGTGTAACATCACAAATGATGTCCTCAGTGAGCCGCCCTGATATTTCATGGCTTTTTTGCATCAAAAATGATGTCCTCAGTCTAACATCACCAATGATGTCCTCAGTGTCACATCACAAATGATGTCCTCAGTGTCACATCACAAATGATGTCCTCAGTGTAACATCACAAATGATGTCTTCAATGAGCCACCGTGAAATTGCATGACTTTGTTACATCACAAACGCTGTCCTCAGTGTTACATCACCCATGATGTCCACCATGAGCAGCAATGAAATTTCATGGTTTTGTCATCTCACAAAGGATGTCCTCAGTGTAACATTACAAAAGATGTCCTGAGTGAGTAGATGTGAAATTTCACTGCTTTGTTACATCACAAACGCTGTCCTCGGTGTCACATCACAAATTATGTCCTCAATGAGCTGCCTTGTTATTTCATGGCTTTGTTACATCACAAACGCTGTCCTCAGTGTCACATCACAAATGATGTCCTCAATAAGCAGCTTTGAAATTTGATGGCTTTGATACATCACAAAGGATGTCCTCGGTGTCACATCACAAATGATGTCCTCAATGAGCTGCCTTGTTATTTCATGGCTTTGTTACATCACAAACACTGTCCTCAGTGTCACATCACAAATGATGTTCACAATAAGCAGCTTTGAAATTTGATGACTTTGATACATCACAAAGGATGTCAGAAGAGTAATATCACAAATGATGTCCTCAGTGTAACATCACCAATGATGTCCTCCACGAGCAGCAATGAAATTTCATGGTTTTGTCATCTCACAAAGGATGTCCTCAGTGTAACATTACAAAAGATGTCCTGAGTGAGTAGATGGGAAATTTCACTGCTTTGTTACATCACAAACGCTGTCCTCAGTGTTACATCACAAATGATGTTCTCAGTGAGCAGCTTTGAAATTTCATGGCTTTGATACATCACAAAGGATGTCCTTAGTGTAACATCACAAATGATGTCCTCAGTGAGCCGCCCTGATATTTCATGGCTTTTTTGCATCACAAAGGATGTCATCAGTGTAACATCACAAATGATGTCCTCAATAAGCAGCTTTGAAATTTCATGGCTTTGTTACATCACAAATGCTGTCCTCAGCATCACATCACAAATGCTGTCCTCAGTGTCACATCACAAATGATGTTCTCAGTTAGCAGATGTGAAATTTCATGGCTTTGATACATCACAAAGGATGTCCTCAGTGTCACATCACAAATGCTGTCCTCAGTGTCACATCACAAATTATGTCTTCAGTGTAACATCAGAAATGATCTTCTGAGTGTGTAGATGTGAAATTTCATGGCTTTGATACATCACAAAGGATGTCATAAGAGTAATATCACAAATTATGTCCTCAGTCTAACATCAGCAATGATGTCCTCAGTGTCACATCACAAATGATGTCCTCAGTATAACATCACAAATGATGTCCTCAATGAGCCACCGTGAAATTGTATGACTTTGTAACATCACAAACGCTGTCCTCAGTGTTACATCACCAATGATGTCCTCCATTAGCAGCAATGAAATTTCATGGTTTTGTCATCTCACAAAGGATGTCCTCAGTGTAACATTACAAAAGATGTCCTGAGTGAGTAGATGGGAAATTTCACTGCTTTGTTACATCACAAACGCGGTCCTCAGTGTTACATCACAAATGATGTCCTCAGTGTAACATCACCAATGATGTCCTCAATAAGCAGCTTTGAAATTTCATGGCTTTGATGCATCACAAAGGATGTCCTCAGTGTAAAATCACGAATGATGTCCTCAATGAGCCGCCCTGACATTTCATGGCTTTGTTACATCACAAAGGATTTCCTCAGTGTCACATCACAAATGATGTTCTCAGTGAGCAGATGTGAAATTTCATGGCTTTGATACATCACAAATGATGTCCTTAGTGTAACATCACAAATGATGTCCTCAATGAGCCACCGTGAAATTGCATGACTTTGTAACATCACAAACGCTGTCCTCAGTGTTACATCACCAATGATGTCCTCCATTAGCAGCAATGAAATTTCATGGTTTTGTCATCTCACAAAGGATGTCCTCAGTTTCACATTACAAAAGATGTCCTGAGTGGGTAGATGTGAAATTTCATGGCTTTGTTACATTACAAACGCTGTCCTCAGTGTTACATCACAAATGATGTCCTCAGTGTAACATCACCAATGATGTCCTCAATAAGCAGCTTTGAAATTTCATGGCTTTGATGCATCACAAAGGATGTCCTCAGTGTAAAATCACGAATGATGTCCTCAATGAGCCGCCCTGACATTTCATGGCTTTGTTACATCACAAAGGATTTCCTCAGTGTCACATCACAAATGATGTTCTCAGTGAGCAGATGTGATATTTCATGGCTTTGATACATCACAAACACTGTCCTCAGTGTCACATCACAAATACTGTCCTCAGTGTTACATCACAAATGATGTCCTCAATGAGCAGTTTTGAAATTTCATGGCTTTGATGCATCACAAAGGATGTCCTCAGTGTAAAATCACAAATGATGTCCTCAATGAGCAGAGGTGAAATTTCATTGCTTTGATATATCACAAACGCTGTCCTCACTGTACCATCACAAATAATGTCCTCAATGATCCGCCCTGAAATTTCATGGATTTCTTACATGGCAAACGCTGTCCTCAGTGTTACATCACCAATGATGTCCTCACTGAGCAGCTCTGGAATTTCATGGTTTTGTCATCTCACAAAGGATGTCCTCAGTGTAACATTACAAAAGATGTCCTCAATGAAAAGCTTTGAAATTTCATGGCTTTGATACATCACAAACACTGTCCTCAGTGTTACATTTAAAATGATGTCTTCAATGAGCAGCTTTGAAATTTCATTATTTTGTTACCTCACAAAGGATGTCCTCAGTTACATCACAAAGGATATCCTCAGTGAGCACATGTGAAATTTCATGGGTTTCACACATCACAAAGGATATTCCTCAGTGTAAAATAATAAATGATGTCCTCAATGAGCAACTTTGAAATTTCATGGTTTTGTTAAATCACAAAGGATTTCCTCATATCAGAAATTATGTCCTCAATGAGCAGCTCTGAAATTTCATGTTTCGTCATCTCACAAAGGATGTCCTCAGTGTAACATTACAAAAGATGTCCTGAGTGAGTAGATGTCAAATTTCACGGCTTTGTTACATCACAAAGGATGTCCTCAGTGTAATATCATAAATGATGTCCTCAATAAGCAGCCTTGAAATTTCATGGCTTTGTTACATCACAAAGGATTTCCTCATTGTCACATCACAAAAGATGTCCTCAATGAGCAGCTTTGAAATTTCATGGCTTTGTTACATCACAAAGGATGTCCTCAATGTAACATCACAAACGCTGTCTTCAGTGTCACATCACAAATTATGTCCTCAGTGTTACATCACCAATGATGTCCTCAATGAGCAGCCTTGAAATTTCATGGTTTTGTTAAATCTCAACGGATGTCCTCATTTAGCAGATATAAAATGTCATGGCATTGTTACATCACACACGCTGTTCTCAGTGTTACAGCACAAAGGATTTTCTCAGTGTAACATCACAAATGATGTCCTCAATGAGAGGCTGTGAAATTTCATGGGTTTGTTACATCACAAAGCATGTCCTCAGTGTTATATTACAAATGATGTCGTCAATGAGCAGCTTTGAAATTTCATTATTTTGTTACAAAGGATGTCCTCAGTTACATCACAAAGGATGTCTTCAGTGAGCACATGTGAAATTTAATGGGTTTCATACATCACAAAGGATGTCCTCAGTGTTACATCACCAATGATGTCTTCACTGATCAGCTCTGGAATTTCATGGTTTTTTCATCTCACAAAGGATGTCCTCTGTGTAACATCACAAATTATGTCCTCAGTGTAACATCACAAATTATGTCCTCAGTGTAACATCAGAAATGATGTCCTCAGTGTAACATCACAAATTATGTCCTCAGTGTAACATCAGAAATGATGTCCTCAATGAGCCACCGTGAAATTTCATGGCTTTGTTACATCACAAACACTGTCCTCAGTGTTTCATCACCAATGATGTCCTCAATGACCAGTTTTGAAATTTCTTGGTTTTGTTACATCACAAAGGATTTCCTCAGTTAATAGATGTGAAATTTCATGGCTTTCTAACTTCATAAGCGTTGTCATAAGTTCCCAGTGGCAACACTGGTTATTTAAATGGAGTTATTATTATAACAAAGGTTCAGGAACAAGACCACGCCCCTCTCTTCCACTAAATTCAATCACCTGTGCCTCACCAATGCAATCATCCGTGCATACTTATATAAGCGTGTCTTACCCCTTTCTCTCTCAGTTCTCACCCAACCTACGATACGCTTGCATCGTAAACGCTTACCTCCCGCCCATGCTCCGTGATTCACATTCCTCGGCAACAAACCGGCCACGACTAGATCCAGCAGTACCAATGTGATATCTCCTTTCCAACTGTTCTATCCCTGTTCCCCTCCCTTCCCCAACACCCAAATGTTTTTTCTGTGTCTTCAGCCTCCCCCCATCGCCGATCCCCTCGCTCCAGCTGTCGTTAACACTGTGCCCGCGAGCACTTTCACTCTGGCCTTCGCCATTCCGCCCCTCCACGGCCTACAAAGCCAGGCTTTCCAGTTCTGCACAGCCTCCAGTTCCACCACCGCTCCAGCCGACCACTCGCTTGCGGGTTCCCTACCCAGCGCCCCCTGCACTGGCACATCAATGATTCCATCCTGCCGCCACTACGGCAAGGCAACAGAATGCTTCAGCCCTATCTAGGGCCCCACTTGCCTGCTGCCTCATGTTTTGTTTCATCCCTGCGTCTATGAGCCTCACATCTTACCACTTCACACACATCCCTTCATCCCTCACCCCTCGACCCTCATCCCTTCATCCCTTCATCCCTTCAACCCCTCATCCCTTCATCCTTCGCCCCTCAACCCTTATCCCTTCATCCTTCATCCCTCAACCTTCATCCCTCACCCTCAACCTTCATCCCCTCATCCCTCACCCTCGACCCTCATCCCTCACCCCTCGACCCTCATCTCTTCATCCCTCGCCCCTCGACCCTCATCCCTTCATCCCTCGACCCTCATCCCTTACCCCTCGACCCTCATCTTTTCATCCCTCGCCCCTCGACCTTCATCCCTTCATCCCTCGACCCTCATCCCTTCGACCCTCGACCCTCATCCGGATTGAGGGAGGGATGAAGATCCCTCCCTCAATCCGTCCTATATGAATTTTGGCTCTCCTCTGTCGATTATTTGTTTACAGCACCCCTTTTCGCTTCCTCCTGCCACAGCTACTATAGCTCCCTCGACTAGCCTGCCTCTTTTCATTCATTCAACCTTCATTTACATCTCGAGGTATTATTGAGGGCCTGCCCTCATTTTCAGTGACATTGGCTGACTGTATCAACTGCTTTGCCTCAGTGAACAATTTTCATTGCAATCGCTTCATATCCATTCATTGCTTCAGGGAACCTGGTTTTCCTCATCATTAGTTGATACGTAAGCAAGCCACAGAGCTCCCTCCTTTCTAACCCCCTCCGTTTTGTACTGTTTTCGTTTTCATCTCGTCCCTGCGTCCGCAGGCTGCACAATCAACCCCTGCACATACATCCCCTCATCCCGGCATCCTTTCCTCTTCCCTTCCTTCAGCTGCAGCTACCTCAGCGCTTTTGCGGGGGCGGGTTCCACCCACACCCCGCAGCTCTTTTCTTCTCTCTCTTCCCGTAGCCACTACTGGTCCTGCTATTAACTCAGCCACAGCCACAGTCGCACCGAGCCACGGTGCTCCCTCTACTGGACCCACTCCATTTCTTCCTGTTCTATCCCTGTCCCCCCCCTTTCCCAACACCCAACTGTATTTTTTCTGTGTGTTTTCAGCTCCGGCCATCTTCGACACCATGCCCACCGGCACTTTCAATCCGGCCTCCTCCGACCCTCCTTCATCCCACCACTGAACACTGTCTACAATCGTGCCATCATCTCCAACACCCATAGACATTAAACGCCCTACACTATGCGCCGGTGGACCATCCCGACCACCATGCCATCCGCCTTCCCGTCCTTGGTTCAATCACGTTTTCCACCCAGTCCTCAAACCTCCTTCATCCCACCCCTCAATCCTCCTTTATCCCACCAACACGCATGGTTTGCGATCACGCAGATATCTCGTGCACCCATAAACATGACATCCCCAAAACCATGCTCTGACCGACCATCCCAGTCACCAGTTTGCCTGTTTTCTTATTCTTGGTCCATCTGTGGTTTCCAACTAGTCCTCATCACTCCTGCATCCCTCCACTTGACCCTCCCTCATGCCACTCGTCAACCCTCATTCATCCCTCTATATCCGACCTTCATCCAGCCCTTTATGAACCTCTCAGCTCTCATCCTACCCCCTCATCCTCCGACGCCCCCAAGTGCTTTCCAAGACAACCATACTACCTAATCCCACGACATCCAGCCATGCTCAGACGCAGCAGTGGGTGGTTCGACTCCAATCAGCCACCTGAACGGTCCCCACCCCACCCCCCCTCTGCTCTCTATGAACCGTACCACGTCATCTTCGCAGCCCTTCTTTGGGGGTATGAGCAGTCTTCCAGTCATCCTTGTTCATACAGCCTACTACATCGTCGTCGACCATAATAAACTAAAAATTTAAATCGTTGGCACCAGACTCAGATTCCCACCTGAAAGCCGGTCCCTACATTTTCAGCCTCCATGCCTTCTACAGTCTTTCGTTCCCTTCACTCAATGTTCTGACCCTCTTCTGCTTCACCACCTTCGCCCGTTCCATTCTCAAGATTAAATCTTCCACAATACACGTCTAAGTCAGCCGAACTAACGTCTCCATAAAACTGTCCTCATGGGCACCATACCTCGCCTTGTTCCATGTACACTTCGGCATGTCATCTGTAAGTCCGAACCACATCTTATACCAAACGCTCACCCCTCACTTCAGACTTCTTGGCCCACTACCGAACTCTCCCCAAAGGCAACCTGTCTCCCCACATTGACAAAGTCAGTCCACATTCCTAACCGTACTCTGGCTAATTCTTCCGCAGTGGAGCCGCTTCAACCGCTTCCAAATAAGAAATCCCAGACCACCTGTTAAAATTGAATAAATAAAATTCTCAACCGCTAGTCTTCCCAAGATTCCATACCTACCTCAGCGACATTCAAAGAGCCCATTCTCACTTAGTCCAATGAAGTTAATTTTGGGGGACGACGAAGCAGAAAGCTCATCGAGACACGTGTCCCCCACCCTGAGTCTCAACCCCCGGGTTCTTAGACGCTCCAGCCTCTTCGTGATTCCATTTGGTCCCCGGGCATCCCCACGCCCATCATCCCTCTCCTCGACCCCATCATCCCACCATACACGACTCAGACCAACCTTCAGGTCCCATTCATCCCCCGGCAATCAACCCCCTTCATCCCTCTCCTCGACCCGCATCCAGCCCACCATACACTATCCTTATCAATCCTGAACCCTCTCGACAATCCAAATAAATCTACTTTTATAACGTTCAAATGGCGTGGTCTTTGTCAGTGAAAAGATCATTTATGTGATATAGATAAGTGAATACATGTTGAATGTACCTACACCATACATTTCATATACATAATGTCGATGCAAGAACATATATGACACAGACATAGGGAACATGTATTTTACATACATATAAGTAACATATATTTAACTTACATGTGCACACCATGTTTTTCATAAATGAGATGTATACATCCTGCACATATAACAAAAACATATATATATATATATATATATATATATATATATATATATATATATATATATATATATATATATATATATATATATATATATAGCACTGTGTAAAAGTTTTAGGCACCCTAGATGTTTAGATTCTTATCCATTATGCAATACAATCAAGGAGGTGTCTGATCAGCCCCAAATTTATTCACAATGACCCCAAGCATACAGCTCATCATAGTCATAAAGAGTCATAAAGAACTATTTTCAGCAACAGGAAGAATGATGAGTCCTGCAACAGATGGTATGGTTTGGCCCCCACAAAGCCCTGATCTCAACATCATGGAGTCAATCTGGGATTACACGAAGAAGCACCTGAGATGGCCTAAATAATAAATCCACAGAAGAACATTCTTTCTCCAGAATGGTTACAACAACGTACCTGCAAGTTACCATAAAAAACTGTGTGTACTGCTGCTGTTTTAAAGGAAAAGCTGTTCAAAGTAAATTCTGATTTCATTTAGGTTGCTGCTGTTTATTGAACTTTGTAAGAAGTTAATTGATAAATTAAAACAATTTATAACAATATTTTTGTAAGCATTCTCACTTTATTTTTAGTGCCTAAAACTTTTGCACAGTACCATATATAAAAAAATTATACATAAAATCAATGTTAAAGTTATGTAACACATATATATTAGTGATATATATATCACACATATGTATATAATATGTTAAGCATGTATGTGTAATTTGTATATTAAACTTTTATTTAAAAAATACATATGTTATATATATAAATATATATGTATCATATATGTAAAACAATAAATTATACACACATAAACATACATATTTGTATGAGCTGTATGTCAATATTTGAAGTTGTTCTAGTTTCCAATAGGTTTTATATATAGTTTGTACATATATGTGCATATATGTTTTTACTTCATATGTACATAATTTCACATATGTAAATTCAGTATATGTACCTATATTACATTTCCGTATGAGATCCGTTAAAACCAAATTTAAAACTGACAGGTAACCAATGAGGGTGGTAATTATTGGTGTAATTTGGTCACTTTTAACATGTTAAGAGCCATGTAAATAGCGTTTTCAATCAGCTGTAATACTTCAGTATTTATGTTGAATAAAACCTGCTTAGATCCAAATAAGGCACTTTACATCAATTACATCAGTCAAACCTGGATGAGGTAAAAGCTTGGATGACAGGTTTGCAAACAACCACAATTTCTCAATGTTACCTGAGCTGCAGGAATGATTTTGTACCACTTGATGGTGCTAGCAGACAATTTACATTCCTGTTCCACTATGGCCTGGATTCAATACCAGATCACAATAGTCACCACAGAGATGTATTAACACAAATGTGACAAAGGGCATACTGTAGCTAGCTACATATAAAACAGTAGTTTTTATCCAACGTTTGATGTCCACAAGGCAAAGTCTTGGCCTGACCTGAACCTGAGTCTTTTATCTCAAATCACTGTCATATTCATCTTTACTGTCATCATTGTTATCATTGCCATCATGTTATGAAGAGTCCAATAAACCCTGAGCTGCTCTCCTATTTTCAAAGCCTTTGAACTTCCTCTCTTTCACCTGAAGTGCTCATTGTCCTCTGGATTATCCATTTTCACCTTCTTCTTAATAATTTTAGCAGTGTTATCATTGTCTGGTTTTGCTACATCTGGTATTTACCCTGCATCTTACCTTAAAAAAAAGATCATGACAGAGCAAGAGCCAAACTACAGACAATGCATTACTGATCGTCAGCGTTTACTGTAAATAAAATTTCTTTAATTTCATTGACTTTTCTTTGCTTTTCTTTTAAAGGTGCAGTGTGTAGAATTTAGTGGCATCTAGCAGAATGGACTTGGCAGAAATGAAATATAATATTCATAAGTAAAAATAGGAATCATTGTGTTTTCGTTACCTTAGAATGAGCTCTTTATATCTACATAGGGAGCAGGTCCTCTTCCACAGAGCCCGCCATGTTGCACCGCAACGTTTCTACAGTAGCCCAGAATGGACAAACCAAACACTGGCTCTAGAGAGGTCCTTTCATGTTCTGCGCAAGTTTCACATCCGCTGTGAACACGCTTGGAAGGGGAGAGGGGAGGTCTATTCGATTGGTTGCAATCTGCAACCTCATTGTTGGATGCCACTAAATTCTACACACTGAACCTTTAATGCTCTTTGTTTTTTCAACTATATTTTTTTTACTCTAAATTTCATTCTAAATCTGTCTTAACACTCATATGCTCATATGTACATAGCAAGAGTTAAGGGTGGCTGTAATTGTTTGTACTGGCTGCAAAGAGGTCACTTCTTAAAGGGGTTTCCCTGTAAGTGATGGTGGACAAAACCCACAGTTCCTGTTCAATGTAAAACTGCATTCTAAAGTTCAGCTTGAGCTAATATGTGGTTTCAATCATCAGTCTGATGCTTGTATAAGCTCAAGTTGAATTTTACATGTTCACGTACATGTCTATACGTGTGTGTGTGTGTGTGTGTGTGTGTGTGTGTGTGTGTGTGTGTGTGTAGATGTGTATAATTAAGTTTTGAAAAAAGCTCATTATAGAAATTATAGTTTATTTTAAGGGGACCTATTGTTTTTCAGTCATATATATATAATGTTACAGTGTTGGATGTTCATATTAAACATGGCCAAAGTGTCAAATTACATTACTCCACTAACATTATGGCATTTCTTCATTGTTTTGGGGGTTGTTGTCCATGACTGGAGTGGAGCTGGCACACTGTGAGTGTTTTTCCATTACACAGCACAGCAAAGTAAAATAAGTAGTTTACCTGTTGGAGGTGTGCTGGTCGTCTGCAGCTCTTTGTCAAACATCATCATCACTGTGGCTGTTTCTGCTTGTACTACTCCTCCCTGTATTATCTCTAACTTATCCTTTCAACAGAGAGCTCCAAGTATCTCCATGTGTTGTTGTTTTGACTGTTTTTTAGCACCGCTAACAAAGCTCTGCCAATTCGGTGAGAAAGACGTTTCATTTCTTGTAAATTTCTTCACAATAAAAGTCTCCTGTCAATTTAGTAATATAAAAGCTTTTAATATGAAGTGGCAAAAGCAGGAAATGATGTGTTTTCATCAGCCGTAGCAACACAACACAACAACAGATTGGGCTCATCAGGAGAGGGGCCTTAAAGAGACAGAAGCTAAGACTGTCTGTTAGAGACAGAGGCTGAACTGAGAGGTTGCATAAAGGGCAAGTAGAAGATAAATAAGGGTTTTTTTGAACTGTGAATCATGCAAAGCTACTCTAGTGGAGTCCCAAAATAAAAATATAGAGCTGGAAATGAGCATAATAGGTCCCCTTTGAATTTCATCTGAACAGTATAAAATGCCTTTGGGGGCAGTAAAACCACATTGCATAATACACATGCATACAAAAACACAACACTCACACACATACTACTTTTTCTTTCCAAAATGAGATATTCACTATAAAAAGTGACTATACTTATCCAAAAAAAAAAAGTGTTCTTCTTTTTCCTTGGAAGGTTGCAATCATGTTTTGAGTCAGGAGAATGTACTCAGAGAATCCAAAGCTCTGACCCTTTCTGAGCAGCATCATAAAATCTGAAGTCGCTCCATAAATCGTGATTAATGCTCAGCAGTATTTGTTTGTGTTTTAAACATCTGCTGAAGAGTCTGAGACTTTCTAAAGTGTGAGTCAAAGAAGATAAAAAATGATGGAGGAATGAAAGAGGAAGTAAAAGGAGGGTGGGGGATGAGAAAGGAAAGAGGGGTGGAATGATAAAAGAAGGAGTGTGTACACTATGTACTGTACATGTATCCATCCATGTTTCCATCCACAGAAACATAAGTCCTTCTATCTGTCCAAGTAGACATGATTAGACATAGACTGATTTTATAGGTTTAAAAGCGCGTGGTTCAAAAGAGTGTGTTTGACTGTTGCTGCTGACAGCATTTGCATCTACACAAGAACATCAGCTAAATTTAGATGGTTGGACCTGACTTTGCAGTGGTAAAAGACACATTCAGATTTTTTTATTGTTGTAAAACTATCAATACCAAAATGTAAAAATACTCTAACTAAAGGATAGGTTCACAATTTTTCAAGCCTTCTTGAAAAAGTTCCAATCTTAAAAAACAGTCAGGTGCCCATATGAACACTGAATCAGTTTTTGCTCGCTCTAACCATTCCTCCTGTTCATCCTGTGAAATATACCAGTGAAATATACCATACTCATACCAGTGAACGATTCCATAAGCACTTCCAATGTAAGTGATGGGGACAAAATCCATAGTCCTTGTTTCATGCAAAAAGATATTCAAAAGTTTATTTGAAGCTAATATGAGGATTCAGTCTTCCAAATTAGTTTAATCAAGTAAATCTTCCAGAGTTACAGCCTTTTTAATTCACAATTCCTTCTTTTAGTTACTATCCTTCCAGTGCAGCTCAACAAGGAAGCACAAACACAGAGAGGGAACTTAACTGTATACAAAAATACTATAACTCTTGAAGTTATTCACTTGATATGACTTACTCAGACAGCTGAAGCTATAAGCTTCATATAAACTTTTTAATACCATTTTTGCATGAAACAAGGAGTTTGGATTTTGTTCTTTATCACTTACATTGAAAGCACATCAGGAAGGGAACTTGTATGAACAGGGGGGATGACTACACTAATGTTCATATGGACTGCTGCAAAGTGGAGCTAATTTTAAAGCTGTACTAATTCATATTTTGTAGATGAACAATTGATTAAATCATAATGTGAAAGGATTTGCTTGTAGTGACATACCCACAGAGACTTATCACTAACTCTGTAGTTCAGTTTCTCCTGTGCTTTTTAGCACTTTAGCTCATTGCTGTGCTTTCGCTCTCATCAGCATTGTTTCCTGCAGCAGCAGGCAGCTTGGCAGGCTGAACAACCTCAAAGCTGTTTTATTTACATGTAGGGCATTTCATTAAGATAAATTATCAACCTGTAAGTGACTTCATCTGACATTCATTTCTGTGACAGTCCGGTAGTTGCAATATAAATTGCCTGGGGAAAATGCAAATAGATTCATTACCAGAAAGAACCTCAAACAAACACTTAATATGCTTTAACCATTGTTTGTAACGTCTGACGTATATTTTGTGATATTCATCTGTACTAGCAGTTGGTCCATGGGGAGTTTCCTCCATCTGTGGGTGTATATGCGAGTGTGTGTTTAGTCATAATAAAACAGGCCTGGCTCTCCCTGCATATATCCTGTGGACTGACTGTCTGGCTGGATTCTTGGCCCATGGAGCTGATGTCTATGTCACTACAGAAAGAAATAGAAATAGGTTTGATCATTCAGTCAATCTGAGCTGTTGTTGCAGCATAAAATCATGACAGGAGACAGAAAAAATGTTAACACAAAGAAAATAAGAATAAAGAACATTTATTCATATATCATTTTTTTCATATATTGCTGAAAATGTCAGGTCTGCAGAGTCGAAATGTGCTTAACAAAGGAATTCATAGACATATTAAGAGCGGTGGCTATGAAATGGAAAGTGTTTGACCATTTGTTAAACATACATTCTAATTGAAAAGCACTGGGTTGGCATTGTGTCTTCTATAGACAGCTGGCAATCATCATGTTCTTGAACTCTGCAGTAAAAAACTCCACTTTCACTGTGTCATGACCCCTCAAACAAACAGTACGAAAAACACAGCGTTTGTTCACTAAGGGAGTATGTTTACATGTAGACTTTTATCCCAGTATTGAATTTAATCCCAGTTTTGGTCATATTTGGGTTGTAATGTTGGTATTCTCTCTGTTATTTCTGTACTGACTGAGTTAGCTCAACAGTTGAGGATGAATCTGGTTTATGTCTGCCTGGACACTCTGCTGGATTTGACTGCTTGGATCACCATTAATAGAAGATGAGCTTGACAATACAGTTTATACTCCTCATGAACAATGTCAGACTTTTCCCTTAATTTTGGCTTGCTGATCATCATTAAATATTTTTTTGTTTTCCTGGGATACTACCACATACATTGAATTGAAGACTCACCTGTCACATGTCAGACCGTGAGTAAAATAGGTATTTATTTGCCACAGAAAATACAGATTTTGGAAGCCAGGACAAATAACCATGATACTCTAAAAAGCTGACAAGAACTATTTGAAATTGATCTGATCTGTTTACAAGTGCACACGTCCAGTCATGGGACAATTTTGTATGAGCAATACTCAGTCATCAACTACTAGGTCATCAACTTCCCCCTAGCTTGTTGTTGTTCAAAACAAATTGCTTTAAACTCTTCACCTTCTGTAATCTCACCCACTCCATCTCCATCACCTGTCTACCTGTCTGACTGACAAGTAATTTCAGTGTGAAAAAAAAAGAATGACAGAACTGACCATATTACATACTTCAGAAAAGGTACTAACAGATTTTAATATTGATAGGGGTAGTGCTGGTCCAAACACTGAGCTGTTTCAGGATTGTGCTTCAGGAGGATCTGGCTCAAATACAGCCCTGAGCTGCTGTGAATTCTCAGTCCATTATCCACCATCTTGCATCCCGTTGTGATTTGACACAGGCCTGCTGGTGCTTGTACCCTGAATATATCTGATTTCCCCTGCAAATCATTTGGAACTTGTACTGTACACTGAAATGTATTTCATTATTTTCTATTGGGAAGTTGGAAACTTCTCAAAAGCCCATGTTTAAAAATTTCTGGATTGGGAAGTTGGGACCAGCTTTGCAGCTCTTGAACAACATGATGGTGAAGTAAGTTGTAAAAACTGGACTCAGTAATGATCTGCTGAATGAGAATCTCAGGGTCCAACAAGTCAGCCTTCACCCTCAGCACTGTAACAAAAAGAAAACCTACGGGGACAGAATTAGTCTTCGTTCTTCTCTGATGGCTCATGTATGTGTTAATATAATGTAATGTATATACAGAATCTGTGTATGAATTCAAATGGAAATTGCTGTGTACTGTATATACACATATAAATGTATGATTTATTTTCATTTTTCTGTTATTGATTACAGCCACTAGAGCATATATAAAGATGTCTGCCCTTGGCACCTCCCGGTGGCAGAATGAGAAAAGACACTGTGGTACACAGCAACCCATACTGCCTGACACTCTGACAAACCAGCTTTCACTGTCATTGTGTTATTTTTCTATGAACAAAAACATGTGCCATCAGAATCTATAATTACATAAGCATTCTACACATAGGCTACTGACTTGCTATGGAAGCGGCGTGGCTTTTTGGATGGTAATGTCTGTCAACCAGTCCGTCACTTTGGTCCAGACTGAAACACTTTGACAATTACAATTACAAATTATTACAATTACAAATACCTGAAAAACTATTGACATTCCCATCAAGCTCATCTGTACTTTGTCCACCTGCAAGTAGCAGTTTCCTTTATGCATTGAATTGTGAGAGAATACAATACACTCAAAAATGGAAGGCTTGCAGTTCTCTTTGTCACAGCTACATATGGCAACACCATTTGGACAAACCACATGTTGAGTTTAACAGAAAGAAGAATGAATAGGAAAGTGACTTAACGACTGAATTAACGGAGCAGCTGCCAGTATGTAAACACACATTTTACTGTTTGATTTACTGACTGGAGCTGTTAGTCTGCTGCTAGTTCATCCACTAACCTGCTGCCTGTTTCAGGTTAAACTGTGAGGACAGAAATGTTTTGTAAAGGTGTAAAGAAACAGCCAGTGTGACATTATTGCCGTATGTAGCTGTCCAAGATGGCGTATGCACGACGCAGATCGGGCAGTAATGCAAACCGGGCAGTGACACTCTTAATACATCCATGTTTTCAGAATGCATATTGACTATTTTGAGGATGCTAATATTTTGACACTTTTCCATTGTGAACATCCTATACACAAAACCTGCTCAGAACTGATGTGTAGTATGGACTTGGACACAATTGTGGGTTCAGCTGTACACTCTGCTAAGTGTTGTACCTTGATTATTTTTATGACAGGTGTGATTTTTGAAAATGACCACAATGACTGATAAGAAGAGAGTTTAATCTGTCTTTTTTACAGATATTCTACAATGTTCATACAATTACATATACAATTCTGGTACCAGTACAGGAGTCAGTGTTCCCCATTAACTGTAAACAAGAGGAGAGTGGAGGGAACATACTGTATCTATATGGGGAGCTGGTAGAGCGAGTCCCATTCAGAAAAAGGTTGGGTACAGAAAGAGAGAGAGACAAAGAGAGGGGAAGATCAGAGGAAAAAGATGAAACTGTTTTCCACGGTTTTTCACCCCCACCTACCCCACCCCACTCATGCCACACACACACACACACACACACAAACACACACACACGCCATTAAGTGAGCTGATGAATTGGTCCACTTTCACTGGTGTGCTGTTTGTGGTGGAATGATCCGTCATTTAGTAGAGATGACCTGATGTTATCAGAGAGAGAGAAAACAGAGATGAAGAGATGAATGAGACCATAACAAATCCATAGCCAATATTTCCACCTCACTGAGTCTGGCTGTTGTCATTTCAACAATAAACACACATACATAGCAGCACTCTCTGTGGGTGAACAGAGTGTTGCTTTTAACAAACTGTTTAAGGGAAATTCCCTCCACAGACCCAGAACATCAAAAATGAACATGTTTCATTATCATTACATTGCAAAACTATTGCGTTATCTTTTTAAAAACATTTTAAAGTGTCAAGAGCTTCATAAGCATAATTTTTTGGTTTTAAGGTTAGTGTATTAGCATTAACAGTTGCTACTTAGCACTAAACACCTGAGGCTGATGGGGATGTCATTAGTTTTGCAGGTATTTGGTCATAACCCAAATTAAGCTTATCAGATGAAGTGAAATGTCTGTCCCAATTGTTGAGACATTTTAATATGAACCACAGATGTCTACAACACCAAAAACCAGGGGATCCCCAAAGTCAGAAAAGTTCATCTTCTATGAAATATGGTTGTCTTTAATAAACGTTTGTGCCATTTCATGTTGCGATATTTCACTGGATAATAGAAAACTTTGACTGGCTGGTGGTCATCTGTGCCCCGTAGCTCACTGAACCCACCAACCCACCCACTGACTGACTGCTTTCCCCAGAGCACAACAGCCAGTGTGGCTAATGATTAGCTATTAAAGAAAAAAAACATTCATTTTGTATTTCAAGAGGAAAATAAGACTTTTAAAAAACTTCTATGTATTCTATGCAGTCTGGTGGGATTACTAGATAGTAGCTCCACTGCAGATGGGTACATGATAACTACATATGGCTACATATTTTCTGTAGTTTCACGCTCAGACAGTGCTTTACCCTGGGGCAAATAAGAGCTGCTGTTACTTCATTAAGCACAAATTTACTTAGTAAAATGATATATTTTGTATACTGATGGAAACATTGTATAAATGTTGACTAATGAAGGCCTTAAAACCAGATTGTAACTTAGGGCATCTCTACCAAGATGGGACTACTAAAGATTAGGTAATAATGCAGGTGTTGTCAACATCACTTAAATCAATTAATTAAATTATCACAAATGAATTGCCACCTGGAACTTGGAGCCTTCGGGGCCACTTTGGTAATTCAGCCTTGCTCTCTGGCCAAAAAGCCTATATTAGCAACTCTCTACCAATGGCTAAATCTTACAATACTTTTATATTGTAGTGTGCAATGCACATTGCCGCCTGTAGGTTCCTCTTTCTAGGATTTCTACTTGAGTCTTGATTTCTTCTAACAGCAAGTTTAAGATTACCCCTGCTCTATTCTCCTACGCATTTGACCAAAGCACACATGTCATAGAATGGTCAAATTTGGAGAATACATTTAGCAGCATGACTTTCAAAATCTGTTCCCTTACACAAACTGAAAGGAAGGCCTTGTCAATGATCCATGACCTATGAGCTGGCTTAGTTGCTTTCACTTCCTTATTTTCGATGTCTGTATATCCCCTCATGACACACACACACACTGCTTCTGTTTATGGCATTTACAAAATTTGAAACTTAAAAGCATGCAAACTTTGCTCCATTTAAGGAAATATAGCTGTTTGACGCATCTTTTTCTAGTGTTGCACTTCATCTGCCAGTTGCACTTAGTAGGGATTCTACATTGTGTCACCCAACCACATCTCAAGGCAAAACTGTTTTTACTTGAATTCTATATCTTTTGTGTGCATTTGTAGTCGCCATGTGATGAGTGGTACAGATGTGGACAAGGCTGCACAGTCTGTCTCCTTGAGGGCCTTCATAGTGTTTACATGAAGAGTTATGGAAGTAGCTGTGTGAGGAATGAAAAAGGGAGTTCAAACCCTGCATTACCTTAGCATCTTAGTGCACCTGGCATAATCCTGAGTAAAGTGTGTGTGATTGTGTAATTGTCAGATTCATAAAGTTAGACAACTAAGGTTTTGCTTTGGTCTCTGTACAGGCAACCTCACTGTGACAAGTCTCAAAATCACTGCATCATGTTTTTTTCTTCAACATAACGCCCGCTAAAACCACAAATTATTATATTTTAAAGTCCCCCTCCACTCAAAAATGTTTTTTTAATAGTTATTTCAGTTGGATGTTTGAGCTTCACTTCGGAGAATGATGATTCACTCAGTCACCTGCTTTTTAATCACTATAGCCTCTGTGTCTGTATCTGTTGTGCTTTAATCATGTTTTAATGTCTTACTGTATTTTAATGTCTTACTGGTGTTTTCATGTATTTTTATCATCTGTCATGGCTGCTATGACATCTATCTATCTATCTATGTGCAGTGTTTGACACTTGACTCTTGGTTAACAAGGCTTTTTTCACATTCATCTGCTGAAGGGGGAAAGTTTCTCAAATTAAAGGGGAAGGCCTATGAACATGATTTGTGACACCACGACTATTTTGGAAGCTGATCATGGTCTAATATGCAACTTACACAAGTATGATGTGGAAAGTTAAAGCCTCCAGCGCACATACGCTGAGAATGGACTTTACAGTGAAGTAGGAGACATTTTGTGTCCAGCAGTTAAATTTTTGAAATGAAAAATATGTACTTACCCATAGATTCTGAACTATTCCTTTAAAAGCTACACAACCTGATTTTATTTTCAGTTATTCTCAAAAGCACCACATAGTTGTCATGCATTAAAAGAATTTCTGAATTGGTTTCAGCTCATTACTAACTTATTAATTTCCTGTCTGTATAGTATTATTGTTATTACTGTATTATTATCCGTTTTACAAATCAGACTACCACAGTCTCTACAGGTTCCCTGGCTACAAAACTGGCTATGTATGGATTTAAACTATAATGACTATATTATTGTGATCACAGGAAATGAATCACTGTGGACATTTGTGTGCATGTGTGTCAAGTCTTTGTGTAGTGGGGACATTATTCAGATATTATACTGTATTATCCATTCAATAATTGAGCCTCCATCTCTGAAAGATCATAATATCTATTTCCTGTCTGAGTCATGATCTGTCCACATACTGTACACACACACAAAGACACACACACACACACACACACACAAGCTCAGAGCAACAACCAAACAATCTCTATTACAAACACATAGTGTGCTTTGTCTCCCTATTTTCCGCCTTATCACTCTCATGTTTTAAAGTCATTAAGCACATCTCTCTATCACTTTCTCTGTCTTCTTCCTGTGTTCCTCTGTCCTCATTTTCATCATCTGTTGATTGCTCTCCTTTGCTCACCATCTTCCCTGCAAAACTTGGTCATTATGGTAATTTGAAGCTTCTTTTTCTGGTCTTGATGACCAAGAGTTTAGACCATCATTATTAGTACCAGAGTTAAAGTTTCAATCTGCATTAGCCTATTGTCATTAATCCTATTGGTCTGATATTCTAGGCAGTCCAAATGTCTTGGAAAAACAAAACATCTGCCCCTAGAGAAAGAGATGTTCATTACACCCCACAATACAAAAGTGTTCTGATAGAATACAAAATGAATTTTCTCCTTGTGTGATTTGTACAAAATGTGGCCGCTGGACTGTTTGTACAGTTGGTGTTTATTCAAAACAGCCAATGTGCTGACGTGTATAGACATTAGCTGTAGCTGGCTAGCAACGATTCCACAAATTGTCTGTTTGTGATGTGTGTATGTGTGTGCGTGTGTGTGTGTGTGTTTGTGTTTGTGTGTATGTGTGTGTGTGTTTGTGTGACTCAGCTATTATTTTCCTCCCATCTCTATAGCCTCTTTCATACATAGTTCCTTGTAAATTATTGGGATGACCTTTCATAACCTTTCAGGCACCTTTAGTGATTTTCACTATTCACGCATGCAGCTACATTCAGGAACATTTCCGTCTTGCGCCTTTTCACACATGCCATGGCAATGCTGGAATAGATGGAGCAAGGGATAGTCCAGCAGATGGCGGTAATACAACACTTATGGATGCCAACCACCATAAAACTCAACAGAAGAAGAAGAAGATGGGTCAAGGCCGATGCACATGTACACAGTAGAAGACATTTCTTAATATTTCAGGAACATGGCAGTCGAGGAGCTGTTTTTCTCCAGTGATAAAGTTCTTGAAATGTTTTTAATATTCAATAAGTTTGTGAGACAAATCACCCGCAAAAGCATTGGCAAGGAAACCATAAACAAGTAGCAGATTCAAATACGTCTTCAGATACGCTGCCCAGGTTGAAACATTTTTAACTTGCCTCTGTGCACTTCACTTGTGTCTTCCTTTGATTTTGTATACTGTCATGTTGTGTCTAAAATTATTTGCTAGAAACCTTTAGATAAACAACCAACATTCTTATTTTACTACTCTTAGGTCGATCATGTTCATATTCTCGTCATGGCTTCGTCGTGTTTCCTGCGTTCTCAGGGAGTGTTGGTTGTGCATGTCCTCAGAATGCAGAATGCAATTCAACATGTGACCGGTGGGGGCAGTGTCAGAAAGTGAGGTCAGCAGCAGACTCAAATCACCACAGAAAGTTTTGAACTCACATAGAATTTGTCCACAACTACCAGCATTTATACAATGTCTCCATGCTGCTATGATGTCACTGCCACTGCTTTTTCTGTCGTGATCTCAACATCAACAAAATAGTAAACTCCATGAGAGTCACCATTGTGTTTTTGCTTTGTGCAAAAGTGGCAATTTACTAGGAAGACATTCCATGTTGGCCAGTTGAAAGGATCACAGGGTTCTTCAGATTAAATTTGGTTATCAAAAATAATCACTAATTAATTAGAACAGTAGGATTAAATTTACATTAAATCCACCTTGGGGCACCACCCTGGAAGACAGGGAAATGATAACCAATTCATTGATTCAGTCTCATAAGTGATTCATCCTAAATGTTGGTATTCCAATTAATAATTAAAATGATCAAAATAAAGGATGAAATCCGGTTAAATGATTAGTGCTCAAATCCAGCTATAACCTTGTTGCAGCTGGGTTTGTAACACCAATGAAATAACAAAAACTGATTTCAACAATATTCAGGCAAGAACCACTAATACAACTTCTTGTTATAATGTATTAGGGTTTATCATACTTAGCAGCAGTGACTCTACAGCCAATACTATTTAAATATAACAAACACAAGGGATAAATCTTGGTTCGTGGTGTGTCTACCCTTTGTGCTGCTCACTCTATGCGTATGCTGATAAAGAAAGAGAGAGAGAAATGCATGCAAACCTGAGTGAAACCCACTACAATGAGAAGAGACTCATTCAAAGTGGGATTAAAAGAAAACACATATGCTTCACAAAATAAAATTTGGTTCCTACAAAGCATACAGTCAAAACATGAACATTTAGCATCTAAATAACATACTATTCATAGCTAACTCTGCCCAGATGTCAGCTTTACATGATGATCATCTTAGTATGTGACCAGATGTGTGTGTGTGTGCGTCGTTTCCACTGAATGGCATTGAACGGGTCCAGTGGTGCGGCGGAGCGTGTGATCCTGTTCATCCTGGTTCGTCAGCTGGTCTGGATCATGACCCTGTCCGAGTCCAACGTGTGCAGCCATGGAGTAGGATCAGAGGTCATCGACACTGAGAAATAAGTGGGACTTGGTTGCCTTTATTTCTTAAAACAACCGCGTAACTAGCAGTAAAATTAACTGCTTATAAGCCAGTAATTACTCAAGTACTGAACAAAACTGAGTTCATCTTACACTACGCTGTGGCCAATGGTAAGGCAAGAAAAACGTTCTCTCTTTTGTTCTTTGTTCTTTCGTTCTTGTCTGATCAGCGATGTCTCTATCAGCTATCAGCTTTGCAAACTGCAGCCCAGAGAGAAAGAAAGCAGTGTGGTTTTATTTATACAATGATGTCATATGTCACAGGCCACAGTGACCAATGTTAGCTTGACATTGGATCCATGGACGGACTTAAAATCCAGGTGTGAATTACCTGGAGGATTGTAGGAAAGTGAAGGATTCTGGGAGACTGAGTACAACAGCTTCCTTTGGTCTTCCAGAACAAAGAACATGCAGCCTCAGTCACCATCTTGGATGGGACAAAGGCCCTACACACGAATGATTAGGTCCCAGTCTGACCCAACTGGATATACTTTTAATCCTCCAGGTATACACAAAGTACACAAGCAAGTATGTGAACAATGACGCTGATGTCACAGTCTGATGACATGTGGTGGGTGGGTGTGAGAGAGAGAGAAAACAGCTGTGGTTTAAAAATGGGGAAATAGTTTTTATAGTGTGATCTGATATGAGAATTTCCTTAATGACTTAAAATTGGCCCATTCACAGTGTTTCCTCTTTTATTAAACTGATTGAACATTGAAGATTGAGATAATACATTTACAGTGGTGTGAGAAGGTGAACAAGATGCATTTCATTTCTCTCTGCATGTTTGACCACATGCTGCTGTGGTCTTTACATTAATCTGACAGCACTCAGTTCAGACTTGTGTCGCGTTGAAAGTGATATAGAAATGTTTCAGCTTTGACCTTGTAAGATAGCTGTAGTGACTGAACAGTGAAACATGTTTTTCTTGCTGTAATCATTCCTCCTGTTCATACTGACCATTAGAAGATCCCTTCATAATGCACTTACAATGTAAGTGATGGAGGACAGAATCCACAGTCCTCAATCTGTGCAAAAATGTATTTAAACGTTTATCTGAAGCTCATATGAAGCTTCACTCATTCATCCAAATGAGTCAAATCAAGTAGATATCTTTCAACATTACACTCTTTTTAGTGCCAAAGTTCCTCTTTTTGTTACTATACTTCCACCACAGCTCAACAGGGAAACACTGTCTGAGGAAACACAAAGAGGGAATTTGATGCTAAAAAGACTGTAAATGTGTCAGATATCCACTTGTTATGACTAACTCAGACTAATGAAGCCTCACATAAGCTTCATATCAACTTTTACATGCATTTATGCACTAAATGACTGTGTGGACACACTGCGGATTTTGTCCTCCATCACTTACATTTGAAGGGGATCTTTTAATAGCCAGTATGGACAGGACGAATGATTACAGTGAGGAAAACCTCTTTCACTGTTCATATGGACACCTGACTGTTGTTTTAACACACACTTGAAAGATTGTAAACCTATGCTTTAACATAAATAAGTACATGTCTGAAAGGGGCTAAATAAGCTTACAATTAAGGAGTTTAAGGAAAATTACAGATTTTCCATTGTCACTCCACTTTAAGTTGTGAACAAGTACTAGACATCATAGCAAAAGCTTTAACACTGTTATAAACTAGACTTGTTAAACCTGGACTAGATAAACACGAGGACTCCATAGACTGTTTAAAATCCAGTTTCAGATGTGTGAAATCTTAAATCTATTAGTGAAAATAGAGAAAAGGGGAAATTTCAGTTTTTTCCCATCCAGACCACATTAGACCTGATCTAGATAAAAATAAATGTACTTTACCTTTATTATATTTATGAAAACAGAAAAAGTAGCGGTTTCATTGCTTCTTCTCTATTCACAGAAGGAGGAGGTCCTACTTCTTGTTGTTGCATCATGTAATTGTAATAAAGTGTACTTTTTGTAAGGTCTGAACTATTTTAATTTAACCCTGCTTTGCCCCAGTGTGACATTTTTATCAAGACATTAAAGCACTCTGAGCTGATGGCATGCACTGTGAATGGTCTGAGTAAAGATGGCTGGATTTTCTGGATTTGCCTTCTTTTGCGAGCTCAGTCATTTCAGGAATGTCCAACAGGAACCAGGGGACCAAGGATCCCCCTCACCTCTCCTCTACTGTCACCCAACCCACAAAGACCTGTGCAGGTCTCCGTCCATCCAACCGTCCCTCCATCCTCTCGTTCGTCATCCATCCATCCATCCACCTGTCAGGCCGTGGCGGGACCCTGCACGGCCGACAGACGTGAGCTGCCGTCAGGTTGAGTCTTCCCTTACGAGGGCCCCTCTTGGAGCTGTCCAAGGGCCCCGTCGGTGCCTGGAGTGCTGCGCCAACTCAATCTTAGTAGTGGACAAAGTGAAGAGAGCGGGAGCCGTCCCATCAGTCTCCATTATGGGACAGCGTTGTTGCTTCGCTGTCGTGTTCCTGTGGTACTCCAAGGGAGATGCTGTCTCATACATCATCATGGAACAAAGGGCCTGGCCGGGGGGGTTGGGAGAGGAGGTAGGAGGAGGTTGGTCCTTCCTGCCCCTGAGACACACACAATCCAACCCCCTCCTCAAGTTCCACAGGCTGGGCTGTGATGTGTGTGTCTGTGTGTGTGTGTGTGTGTGTGTGTGTGTGTGTGTGTGTGTGTGTGTGTGTGTGGGGTGGAGGGGGACTACTTAACTTGAGGTTCATTTCACAATTAACTTCCAAAAATGAGACATCCTGTGACACCAGCAAGGCCTTTTCTCGGATAATGGCTAAACAATTATCCATACCTGACAAAATGAGTTTCAGGTAACTATTCTTAAGAGGTCTGTGGCAACAACTTATCACATGCCATGCAGAAAATATAAAAAATACATGAAAGGGTTGGTTAGTTAAAATTAAGAGTATTTTCACTGCCATTGTTATTATTAATATCCAGTTTGTTTATGTTTTTCCACTGATAAACACTATCCTATTCTACAAAAACTGAGGCTTCCTATTTTTTGTAACAATACCACAAATATATGTTTTCAGCAAATTGCTGACAAAGCTTTGTATAAGCTTTTTTAGGGTGAAAGTTAGGTTATATCTTGGGTAATGTTACTGTAAGTTGGTAAAGCTGGTTTGGTCAGGAGAAACACCCTGACTGAGTCTACATCATATATAGTCATTAAGACATAAAGTAACCAAAAAATGACAATTTTTGTATAACAGGTATGATTTTTCTGTGTGACAGGGCTCTACCACTGCCAATACAAATAAGTGAATGTCCACTGCAGTGGAAATGCATGCAACAAACGCAACAGGTCAAGGGTCAAGGAGGCCAATTTTCTGTAGCCACTGTGCACTGAGCACTCCAGATATGTCATATTTATAGAAGTGTACAGTATTTGTTGCTTGTGTCTTGTATGTGACTTTAAGCAGCGGAGGACGAGGGTCTGTGTGAGAGAATCTACTGTAGGAGAAGGCCCCTGGCTGTTGTATATGATGAGCAGGACATTAGCATTGTAATGGACAGTCACTACAGTAGCTCCAATCAGCCCTCCCCCATTCACTACTGACACTTACTGTTAAACACTCAAAGTCATGAAGCTTCTTGCAACCAGTCCAACTATTAAGTGTTATTGTTTGTGTGTGTGTGTGTGTGTGTAGCTGTAGCTTACAGTTTGAAAAAGAAACTGAATTCAATACAATTGTGTTCTTTTGTCTGTATGGCAAACATCTTTTCCACTGAGATTTTACACGTTAATCACAACTGTAAATTGCTGCAATTGGTTTAAAATTGTACCTGAACCTAAGTATTGTGTTTATTTTGGAGATGAACAGAGGCCTCCAAGCCTTCTTGCCCTCTGCAGATATTATTCAAAATACTATAAGGCACTTGACAAATTACCTGTGGTGCAGGTTATTTTTGCATTTTTTTGTTTTAATCGCTTTTTCAATTGACTTCAGCCTACATACACTGTTCAGCTATATTAGGAAAAAAATATATATATATTGTATCTAATAAAATAAATTGGTTTGAAATCTGTATGATCAGAAGCTCAAGACTTAAGGACTCAGATTGGGATCAAACTGTGATTGGGACATCTTTACTTTTGATTGAACTCTTACTTTTCAGGAAGAAATTAACTCCACCGATTTTACACATCAAAGTGTCACAGGTGACAGGTGTAAAAACTGGTATAAAGCCTTTTGTGTCTCCAGAGGGAGCTGTGTGAAATCTGATAAATTGCAAATTAAGTCATCAGCACCCAAATAAGTATGTAACACTTTTAATAATTCACTCCAATTTGACATAGTGGCCAAAGCCTGTAATTATGTCATGTGACGCTATTGGGCCCAAAAAGACTTTTTCCTATAGACTTACATTGTGAAAGAGATGTCTGTAAATCAGCTGATAATATTTTTTGAGCATCACAACCCCCGTGAAATGATTCATCTCACTATCAGAATTTGATCCATTCGGTCTGATCACATTTCGAAAGTCTAGAAGAGCCGCACAATTGAATTGTTTTATCCCCATTCAAGTTAGCTGGAGGGCTAAACCAGAAGTGGTTGAAATGTTTTGGCTTCATGTGCCACTGAGCAAATTTCATGGGAATGAATGTATCCAGTTCTCTTTATACATTCATGGTGTGACTCCTATTAAACAGTAACCAAGTACCTGCTGGTGATTAAGAACCAGCTGATACAAATCATCAAAACAACAACATCAAAAGACAAATACTAGTATGAAAAATAGTAGTAAGAAAAATTAAGTCATAAGTAGAAATATATCACATTCTATTATTGCAACAACCAGATAAGTGACCACTGGATTTATACAATAACAATAAGAAAATGCATGTATGTACATATGTAAACTCATCATGTGCAGGACTTCTATAGAAAATACAAATACATATACATCAATAATACCAATCTGTAATCATAAAAAGCAAGACTAAAACAATTTATCATTTAAGCCTTTAGTGCTTCAGTGGCTTAATAGTCTCTATACCCATGAACTGTAGCCTACAAACTCCATGGCCAGCAGAATTAAAGTGTCTGGCAACAGGAGACCTCTCATCCTTATTTCTGATGCTACTCTTATGCTCGGAGATCCTAATTCTCAATTCTCTTTTTGTCTGGCCCACGTAGAAAAACCCACACATTTTAATAGGGAGACTACATGTGTGGTCCTATATGTTACTTTCATTTTTCTGACTGTGTGGGGATGTGAAAAATTGTTCCCTTTGATCATGGGATTACAATTCACACAGTTCAACCACGGGAAATTTCCCGGGGAAAGACAGCTTAAAAAATGTGTAGGCCTAACATAGAGATCTGTCTTTATAAGTCTGTCCTTCAAAGTACTCCATTTCTGAGTATTGAAGATGGGAGGGTTAACAAACTCTTGGGCAACAATGGGGTTACTAGACAGATTATGCCAATGTTTTCTGACAACACTTAACTCAACTGAGAAACAGGTGAAAAGGAGGTAGTCAAGACAACAGACTGTTGTTTAAGAGGAGGAGGATTAGGTGCTAGAAAGCTATTTCTATCTTTTTCACAAGCCTTAGACAGACATGCATTTCTTTGGTCATAATTCAGGAAATGGACACACAGGTCATTAGCCTGTCTCTCAAACTCTTCCCCAGGGATTTAAATTATTTTTATTCTAACAGTTGACTATAAGGCAAGCTTCTTTCCAGGCTGTGAGGATCAATCAATCAATCAATCAATCTTTATTTATATACGGCCATATCACAACAGAAGTCATCTCAAGGCACTTTTCACATAGAGCAGGTCAAGACCGATGATAACTTGAGTAATATAAATAATTATTTCTATCTGTCTTTTGCAAAAGACTGTAGTGTGTAGAAACTCTGTTTACTTTCACATCCAAAGAAGACACTGATTCTCTATTTGCCCCTACTGTAAATGTAATAGCGGGCAATCTAGAGTTAAGATACCCCTTAAATGCTTCTAGTTCTTCAGGTGTACCAGTAAATACAAAAAACAAGTCATCAGTATACTGTATTTATACCAACACTTCATAAGAGAAAAATAAGGGTTGTTTTTGTAAAGATGATCCACTCTTAACTTTCCATAAACAAGTTGGCATAGTTAGGAATGAAAGGACTGCCCATTGACACTCTCTGTAGAAAAAAGTCTTTCTCAAACCTGAAATAATCTTTAATCAGAATTATTTCACCCAGTTTCCTAAGTAACTCCACAGATGGCAACTGTTGTTCCCTCGAACTCAAGTAATAATGCAAAGTTTCCAACCTTCCTTATGGGGTACATTAGTGTATAAGCTTTCAACATCCATTGTACACAAAAAATCAGTATAATTAATCCCACGCACACACTTCAATTTCCTCAAAAAATCACGTGTCCCGTATATAAGAGAGTAACTGGGTTACCAATGATTTATTGTGAAAATCAATGAACTGGGAAATGGGCTCAGTAAGAGAGCCTATTCCAGACACCCTGGGACAGGTTCTTGACAACTTTTATGGATCTCAGGCAATGTGTAAAAAAAATGGGCTTATGGAATGGTCTTGTAACAAAAATATGTATTTGTGCTGTGATATTAATTGATTACTTACTGCCCAATCAAGATTGTTTCTGCACCTGAGAACTTAAGTGTGGGATCATAAGTCAGAGGGGTGTAGAAATCTGTGTTGCTTAATTGATCCCTTACTTCAGTACAGTATGATTCTTTATTTTACAATACTACATCACCCCCTTGTCAGCATTGCATATTATAATTGACTCATCATTACCAAAATCTTTAAAGACCTGTCTCTCTTGTGGAGATAAATTGGAATAGAATTTGTTAGCACCAGCAGAAGGAAACAAAAGACTGAACATCATCTTCAACCAAACGACAAAATTTCTGTACAGAGGCAGTGGTCACTCCTCTCTTGTTTGAGAAATCTGATAAACGGCCTCCAGTGATGTTACTTGAGTCAGTGTCGGTTGGGGCTGAAGACTTCAACTTTGAAAATGAAAGATATCTGGGGGTGTGGAGTTAGAAAGAAGGTAACCACACCTCTGTAGCCGATTCCTCATCTCTGCCAGAGGCTAGCAGCTCCAGGATACATTAGCCACTATTAGCAAAACAAACCTGAATCTCCTGAACTATTGGTGGCTGTGTTGTAGGCATAAGGTTTTGACAAGAAGGTGATATCTCTGGTTCTGCTGTGTTAGGTTTGATCCTGTTGTGTCCATTGTGACTCTGAAAGTGTCATAGGAGTGCAATGCTAATTTCTAGAGTACTCCTTTCATAAATAACAGTCACTTTATACAGAGGCTGTGGTTTCAGGACCCTACGACCCTGTGGCCCCCTGTGCCTATGCCCAGTAGGTCTAATCTGTAATCCATCCATGCATAGTGGATGATCCTGCAGCACATGGGTCCGATGGTAACTTTAAGTGCCAGTGCAGGAAGTATTGTGCCCTTTATGTAGTGAGGTAAAAAGTAAGGGTATGGAGGTGCCAAACCTTAACCATGCCTTAACAATAACATAGTTTGTAGGAATGATTAATGAAAAAATATCATCATTGAACATACCTGGGGTTTTGCAGAATTGTCTAATACTAATGTTGTGTCTGGCAAGAGGTAGGTAAAAAGTCTACTGTTGGCTTTTAGTGCGTTCATTTGCTAGAGGGACTCTCAGAAATTCAATATACATATCTTCTGATGTGGTCACTGTTCACACAAGACCTGGGTTTACTGTAGTTTCATACCCATTACTGCTAAACCACAGGGTTCTATCAGACCTGGAATACAATAACAACATTATTCGTTAGTTGCACTACTTCTCATTGCATACTTGATCTCTGAATTGATGTGACTCAGTGAGCCAACTGCCAAAGCTCTTTATATGAAGTGACTTACTTGGTGGGTCTGTGAAAAACACCATGGCTGAAAGCTGCCTCTACCCAGTACCAATAACAATTCTAAGCACTGGGTTAGACATCAGGCTTTAGGTTACATGTATGTTTTATGTGTTTTTGAAAGAGCATGTCAGTTCCTTGTATGTATGTAGCAGTCACATATGACAAAGTACATGCATAAAAAACAGATAGCAAACAGATAATTGATGTATTTTAGGTGGCAACAGTAAAAGAGCTGCAGAATTTCCTCTGCCTAAATGGAAATAATAGTTTCACAGATATAGAGTTGCTCAGTACAAGCCAACACAGCAGGTAAACAGAGCACACCAGCACGAGACACACTGGAGTTTGCACAAAGCTACAGTAATAGTCTCTATCAAAGCAGCAACAACAGTGACAAATGGGCTGGTTCCGCCCCATTGTTTTACACTTTACTCATGCTCCTCTTAGTCCTGATTGATAGAGATGCAGTTGATTTTATCATTAGCTTTGGATGTGAAAACGTGTGTCTCAGAGAAAGAAAACAAAACAACCCCTCTCCCCCCCAGCAATTTAGAATCATTATACAGGTCCAAGTAGTCCAACAATGTTTGTAACTTTCTGAAACCAAAGGTCAGACAATGACAGGACTTGGAATGACTTTCTGCAGTGACTGGACATTTGTGTGTCCAGTTTGAACTTCACTTGTATCTCCAGACAGCTACTTACATCACTTTCCTTATGTAAAACTGAGGGCAACTTTATGAATGCCTTCCAGGAGACACTTTCTGGAAGTGTGTGCTGTTATCCCCATTTGTACGATTATGATTTCTCTCTATGAAAGCAGGTTTTTCACCCTGCTTCCCAGTGCAGCCATTCAGAACAGGTATAAACATTTGGGCCTTTAGATTAGGTTAGGTGACACTTACACACATTAACAGTGGGAGCTGCCCTGTGCACACACACACACACACAACCTTCTACTAATTGTCAGTATGTAGTATGTTCAATAGAGCAGGTTAGAGTTCCCTCCACAGTTTTGTTTGAGGGAAGGAGAGGTGTTGGTGTTCATACAGCCTCTCAGACTGAGGCCTGTGTTGACTGAGGCTGGTTTGAATCACAGATCCATGAGTTTTAAGTCAAGTCAAGTCAAGACTATTTTATACATATAGCCCAACATCACAAATCACAAATTTGCCCCAAAAGGATTGATGTTGCTGAAAGGATGTTACAGCATATGACACCCTTTATCCTTTGTTTGGATGAGGAGAAACACCCACCAAAATACCTTTTTCCTGAAATGTAATTGAAAAAGAAGGAACCTCAGAAAGAGCAGGAGGGATCCATCCTCCAGGTTTATCAGATGCCAAAACACTGTGCAAAAGTTTATAATACTATGAGACCGGATTTTACAACCCTATAAAATTGTCCAGTGACAAACATTTTGCCAGGTAAACAGTGCACTTGCTCGTATTTGATTGGCTAATGCTGTTTGTTACCAGATGACACTGGATTCTGTTGCAGCAAAACATGAGCCAAGTTTGACTTTTTTGCTAGATATGTTTTTTCTGAAGTCCTCTATGTTGGCTACTTGCATCAACACACAGATCTCTGAACTGAACTGAGGAGACTGCAAATTTTTGGTAATGTCTGAATACAGCCTTGGTCACTCACTTGGAGTCAGTATGGAGAAGAGGAACAATTACAGCAACTTTTTCAATGTACTTATGGGCATGTGAGTACTGTTTTAAGATAGACTTAAGAAAGTGAACCTGTGTGTGTGTGTGTGTGTGTGTGTGTGTGTGTGTGTGTGTGTGTGTGTGTGTGTGTGTGTGTGTGTGTGTGTGTGTTTGTGGCATCGCCTGCCATCATTCCTAATCCAGAGATCTCAGCTGGGTGGTCAAGGTCCACAGCCCAACCATGAAAGACACAGGGAACACAACATGATGGTGTTTGTGTGTGTGTGTGTGTGTGTGTGTGTGTGTGTGTGTGTGTGTGTGTGAGACAGAGAGAGAGAGAGAGAGAGAGAGAGAGTGATAGATGAGATAGTAAAAGTCCTGCCAAGTTGCAGCACTAAAACACACAGCGTGGCTAGATCAGTTCATCTAGATGTGATGAGACCAATTCATACACTGGAGATCAAGAGCATCCATTTATCTCAAAGTTACCCTTTCAACGCCAACTCTTTTTTAATAAAAGTCACATGACATTTTTTTTTTTGAGCAGATATAGTTGTAGTTCAATCTCACCTCAAGGTCTATATAGTAGATGTCCATTCCGGTCATGTTACATGATCTTTCTCAGCAAATGAAGTTCTCTAGTAGTCATGGAATTGTAGATGTTCAGATTTCTGTTTTCTGGAGCACTTTAAGGACTTCTCATCCATGTTAGCTTAAACACTGAGAGTGAACCTTTTCCTCAGTCTTTTCATTCTTTGTATATTATCTTTATGCTTAATATCATATACACACAAAGTTCCACTTACTTCACTGTATGTAGTAAAAACTGACTGCACTGGTTGTCTCAGCCTTAAAAATATGTCGTAAATTGATCAAAGAAACATATAAATAAAGATAATCCTGATAAAATAGGTACAATAGGAAAAGTTTAACTTTGTTGGACAGAAATGGAGAGGATTTTTGTCATTTGTTCTTCTCAATTTCACCTTTTTCACTTTCACTTCTCAATTGTGATAGTTTGCTGCTTTTCTTTGTGTTTGTGTTTATGAAATTGTGATGGACATTTTTCACAATGTTTCAAGAAAATAGAAAGTCAAGAAAATAGATGGCAGATTAATTAATAATTAAAACATTCAACAGTGGCAGGCCTAACAAAATTTCATACACTATGTAGAGTCTTATCCAGTAAGCTGTTGGTTATTTTCCCAGTTAAACCAAGAACAATGGAGAAGACATTCACCCAACAACGGGGAGAACACAAAAAGTACTGACGTTTTACACTGACAGTCACATGGGACATGTATGTGGGAACTTCACAGGCCTTTCTTATGAATGAATGATTAACATATACAGTAAATTATGTATAACAAATCCAAAATGTGTGTACATTCAGAGCCCAACAAGAATATTCTTGTTACAAAATGCACCTTTACAATGTACAGAACAAACATTTGCATTTTGCATCTGATGATTTCGTGTAATTGGGTTGTGTGGGCTCACAGTCCACTGATGAACCTTTGAAATCCCCAGAAAACCTCTGTCTGAAGAAAGCAGCTTTCTGATGGAAAGAACAAACATTAGCATTGCATCGTCTCCTGCTGTTTCCCCTCAAGTTATGCAGACATTTTTTCCAGCAAGCTAATGAATTTTCATCTTTGGCCCGGGTTGTTAGCATTCTTTGACGGACAACAGAGTTGGCTTCATTCTCAATGATGGCCTGATTCAATGAGGCCACAGGGGGCAACAAATAAAAGACTCCTCATATTCTCAACAGTGGAACACATCGCAAAATAATGACAACTCTGATGACAGAGAACAGGCTGCGTATTGACTGAACACAAAGGCCATGTTGACTGGTCGCACTAAGTGATCCATAAGCAGCTGTTATCATTGTCTCATTGTTTCAATATGCTGATTCCAGAGGACAGAGGAATGTGTGTGTGTGTGTGGTGTGTGAGTGTGTGTGTGTGTGTGTGTGTGTGTGTGTTAATGCTTGTTCAGTTACACTTGTATATTTGTGTATACTTGAATGATCGTGCGCATATCCACCTGTGCTTCCACCTGCATGCATGTCTGTATATGAACATTGTATTTCACATATAAATTATACATCTGCTAATTGTGCATTGAACATGTGTAAGTGTGTGTATGTGTGTGTTTGTATATTGCTATGCAAATTGTGAAAAGCCAGAGAATCACTTGCTCCATTCAGAGTTCTTTGGCTGCAGCTCTGAGGAAGGCATGATGAAGCTTGCTTGACTTCTCTGCAATGTCAGTCATGCACATTTTAAACAGCAAGGGAATAATGTTGGCATTATGTCCAAGAACCAGCAGCAAATGCAAATAAGATCTCAGACAAACAGGGGTCTTTACAACTTTGTCCTTTGTGAACGCATAATTCAAACAATATTTTCTCATGCAACTTAAACTCAGGATAGTGAGATGTCCTTTTAGTCCCAGCAAAGCCAGGACTCCACACATAGCTCAGGAGAAATTGGGAATGAGTCTGGCAAAATGTCACTTGCACGTTTCATACCAACAAAAAATTAAATTTTGCGAATAATCTGTTGTAGGGTTCAGTGATAATGTCTGGCTCTTTTCTCCACTCTGCTGTCTTGACACTACAGGTCTATATTTGCAGAGCACCTCTTGTCTCTGATGTGTGAAATTCACTTGTGAACGTATATAAATGCCTATATTTACTGACAATTGACATGAAATGAATGTTTAATGATGTTGTTCATTTGTTAATAACCTTGTCTTAACTTACATATAGCAAAACTAGTCTTTCATGTTTGTGTCTGTCAAAGCAGGAGAAGTACGGCTCCAATTCTCCTTCTGCTAACATGCACTATTAAAGAAATGCAGATACAAAATGAAGACAAGACAACAAAGTATACATTTTGTACTTTTTACTTCACTACTTTACAAATAAAGATTTTACATAGAAAACACATGATGAGCTTATAAAACATGATGTATTGTTACAGATAAAACTAATCATCAGAATATAAAATAGTTCAAATTAGCTCCACTTCAACCAACTACAACAAAATAATGCTACATACACATGAATGCATCAGCAATAAAAATGCATTTATATATAATATTGTAACACTTACAGCTTTTTACTTTAAGTACATGATGTAGATAATACTGACATACTTTTACTTAAGAAACATTTTCAATGCAGGCCTTGTACTTGTAACTACAACTTGTTACTGCTGTACTTGTTATGAGTATTTTTTTCATTTTCAATGTTGTAAAACAATAAAAGATGAAAAATTTCAAGAAGGGTAAATATTTTACAGGCACTGTATATCTGTATATATAATACATATCACACAGGCATGCATTTTGCATAATGAGTACATTTACTTTTAACACTCTAAGTACATGTTGCAGCTAATGCTTATGTACTTTTACTTAAGTAAAATATTGAATGCGGGCCTTCTGCTTTTAATGGAGTATTTTCAGCTGTATCTCAGCCAGGTAGTTTGCTGCTGTTTAATTGCACATGTGACTACAGTAGTGCCTCTAAGAAATGTTCAACTAAAATGCCAATCTGTTGAGGGCAGAATGAAGAATTGAAGAAATACCTGACTACCTGTCTGTCTGGCCCTCTGAGATTTCAAATGGAATTAAATTAGTTTACCACATGCCTTATCCAATGAAGATGGGTCTCTAAGCAACACAGTCTCATCTTCTAGAACAAGATGCTGTGCTTGTGTCAACCAGACAGAAGTGTGTGTGTGTGTGTGTGTGTGTGAACCCATAATGAACTGGCCTCATTATTTGTCAAGAGGATATTGCTTGCTTTGTGTCTCCCTCACTCGTCATGCAGGATGCATCATACATTAATGCAACACATGCACACAAATGCGCTGAGTTACTCAGAAAAATAAAAGGAAATACACACATGTAAAGAGGTACTCAAACATAAACCCACACACTACTGTTCCAGCTGTTGAATTGCACATGTGAGCACACACACACACAAATACACCTACACATTTGTGCACACACACATGCGATCGGTAAAGTACATTTGCTCAGAAGGTGTTTGTGATGCTGGTGAGTCAGCCTCGTGTTTTGTTGTTGGATTAACCATGCTCACTTCCTGCTGCTTCAGAAGGCAGTGACAGGCGGAAGACACAACTATATAGGTTAACACTTTTTTTTTTTGGTTTCATGAATGATGCTTGATTTCCATCATAGATAATGATTCATCAACATTCAGAAAATCAAACCTACATTACAGAAAAAATTGACTTTGAACTGAAGTACAAACAATCTTTGACTCATTGCTGTCTAGATCCATAAATGGCAGTTGGCCCCTCTTATCAGAGGATACTTCCTCCCTGCTGAACATTATTGAGCCTTAGGACAACATTAAGAGTCCTGACAATGCCTTGTGCCCTTAATCACTTGTTGGCATAACCTGTGGCTTGTACTATGGATTGGACAAGAAGTCCTCATACCTAAATGACAAAATAAGTAGTAGTAGTATGACTGTTCCAAAAACAATTTGTATGAGCGTTTTCTGCTGTACAACCTCCATGGTTAAGGTTTGGTTAAGTTTAGGCAATTAAAACTACTTGATAAAGTTTAGGGAAAGATTGTGGTCATAGTTAAGAGAACTCAGTGTTGACTTTTGGTAGGAGAGGGGATGCAAATCTCTGGTGTTTGTCCAACATTTTACATGCCATCCACAACCATCCACCTCAACCTCCTTAATGGTGTGTGTAGATTGAACATGACTTCTCACCTTACATTACTCACTCAAATTGGGCAGGTGACCACTTTTACCAGTTTGTAATCCCTCTTTGTTCACGTTGCCCAGGGAGAATTTACTTTCAGTTCTGTCTTGACACCCCTTAAAAGGTTTTGTGGCAGGATGACAATTTCATGCTTCTTAATCTTCAGTCATTATTCCCATGCCCACACAGGGGACAATAGGTCGTTTTAAGCATTTGAACAAGAACTGATGCTATCAATTTTCTGATGACAGTCTCAAAACTGTGACACATACAGTAGACTCCAATCCATTCAATATGTTGAGTAGACGACAAGGTTTGATTCAGCTATATCACAGAAAAACAAACAAACCAACAAAAACAAAATAAAACATTTTTCCTCTACTTTTGATAGAATTAGTCTATTCTCCTCTACAGTCTCAAATAATCTACAGACCTCGCTGTGAACACTCACTGAAACTACTCTCTGCAAAAGAAGTCTAATGTGTAATTACACATTACAGGTGAAACCAACATTGATGTTGGACAAAATATATCCAAACAATTTAGTGTCACTTACATTCTCGTCCATTCTCCACATACATCTTGCACATTGACGTTATCAATTCCAGGCTACTTACAAGAACTTTACACATTATTTACACATTAATCATGGATTACACAGACTTCAGTGCTGTGTGTAATGACTGAGACTCCATGTAACAATGTAACAACAGATTTTAACAATAAATTTTAACAATAAAATAAACACCCCCAACTGGTCTGTAGTAGACATTTTGTATTAATTGGTGTGCCTGCCATTAGGTCCTTTAATGAAAACATGTTTTGTGAGTGTACACTGCAAAAAAATAGTTGTGAATTACTATTTTTTACTTTTATAATGTAACTTTGTATGTTTTATTCTACTATTCTATAGAATAATAGAATATTATCTATTTCAAGTTTGAACAAAAATGCCACTTTTAATCTCACTATTGATTAATTTAATAAATTACATATCATATATGGTTTTAGGGCAACAACAGAGTATCCATTTACCCAGCACTTCTGTGCAGTGTCTTGCTATAGCACAGGTTGTCAGATGATGGATGGTGGGCAAGACTCTGGGAAGTGCTCAGCTTTTGATGGTTCTAAAATATTTTCTCCAAAACTCTGTCTAAAACCATAATGTGTCATTTATAAGCATATTTCCAAAAATGTAGAACTATTCCTTTAACTGAACAAATATTACAATGAATATTGTGTAACAAATGACAGAAAAGGTGCAATAGTTTGTTTTATGCCCTCTGGAACATTTTACAGTGAGCAAATGTCCTTCATAAATTCTCAACATGGATTTTTTTTAAATTGTAGTACAGGTTAACAGGTATGCCTTACAGGCCTGTACAGGTGTATTCCTCTTCAGCAGTTAGAGGAGTCGATAAAACAAATAAAAGCTACACTTATGTGGTTTCAAATCCTGCCTTTATTATTTTATTTAAATATGTAATTGTATGAAGTCTAAAGACAGTGTTAAGAAAACGTGATAGAGGATGTGATGGGGGGCGGGGGAGAGCTGCGGAGTTCAATGGCCTATCTGGCCTTCCCCTCTGCATCCCTCGGTCGTACCCAGGACTTCTAGGAAATGTAGTCTCACCGTCTGCATCACTATCTGACCTGTTATTGAATTTGATATGTCAGCACAAGCCTTAAAGTCGCATAACCACAAGCCCATTTCTGTTATATGATGTGATAAAGAAGTGCTGCACGGGTCACGTTTATTCCAATTAGATCACGTTTATATTTTCTCGTACTCTATATCCCATGCTGCTTTGCGTTTTGTGCGCAGGCTCCGTGAGCGCGGATGAAGAGGTGAGACTGGAAAATGACTGGAAGGAGGCTCACATCTGGGGGCGAAATTAGACTTTATCACCAAGAAATGCGTTTTGTTTTTATAAAAGTCGCTTTTTTATCATTTTTTTAACGCGGACCGACCGTCTCTGGACGACATTTGGTGACACTAGAGGATCTGCAAGTCATTCTAACACGGTTTTATTTGCGTCGGAAAAGTGCCAGGGACACACCGATAACCCGTTAGTTTTCCCTGCAACCAGAATGCCGCGGGACAACAAAACTCCTCTCATCCAGAAAATAGCAAAGCAAGCCTATATCTCCTTTAAAGGCTTGAAGTCTTCGGCTAACGGGGAGAATTACTTCGTCGCAGACAAACAGAGTGAACTCATCTCCCTGGTGACCGCGGTCAGGGCTGCCGATCTAAAAATTGCTCCCCGGAAAACCAAAGCGAGCTCCGGGGCAGCGGGGCCCCAGAACCCCCCGGTCACCTACATGCACATCTGCGAGACGGAGGTGTTCAGCATGGGGGTGTTCCTGTTGAGGACCGGTGCCTCCATACCGCTGCACGACCACCCGGGCATGAACGGGATGCTGAAGGTCTTTTACACCTCCTCTCTAATCTGTTATGGCCTTTGAAGCTGTTCTCTCGCTGTTCTGACTTATATCGATCAGTTTGCTTAAGCTATAGCTAGCTAGGAAAATGCATAAGTTATAGCCTTCGGCTACACCTCAGCACACTAATTAAGATCTGTCTTTAAATATGTAATGACCCAATAAATATCCATTTAAAGAAGGTCTTAAAACATTTTCAGGTGGTTCACCCAAGATTAGAAACAAATAATAAAACTTTCTATTTTATGTCATCCTCTGTGAGTTGTACACCTTTGCCAAAACCAGGCCCACATTGCAGCAAAATCACTGCTTTTCAAACTGAGTTGGTAGCATGTGTTTTACTATCTCAAGGAGTGTGGAATGTCCACTGTCACTGTAATCACCACACTACTAACACGTATGCACTTTTTGCCAATCAGAGGGCCCAATGGCATGCTGGTCCCCTCTGTGCACACCAAGGATGCTCTGAACATAGACGTGGCCATCCACTAGTTATTAGATAGATATGAGGGCTGCTTTACCAGCTTTAAGTCAAGTCAGGCTTTATTGTCAATCCACAGTGTGCACAGGACATACAGAGGAGTGAAATTTCATTTCTCCAGGGCCACGGTGTAACATACTGTATATAGACAAGAGACAAGTGTGCGCAATAAATACAGAAGAAAAAATCTACATGTACATAACTGTAAGTACATGAATACAAAAATGTTCAGATGAAGGTGCGTTCCATTATATGCAAAATGCAAGATGCAAACATGTCTTACTTTGTCAAAGTGGGCAATTGCCCTGGGGGCCCAAAAGCCCCAGGTTCACTGTATGTCAGTTGATTTTGGTCAAGTGATTAATTGCAGATTAGTTCAGGAATTTGCACCACTGAAGTACAACATCAACAAAGGCAGGCCTGTGGCCATGTCTTGTAGAGGGACCCTGTGTCAACATGAAGTTTTCAAATCTGCATTTAAGTTATTGCGCTTAAATTGTGTGTATTCTCATTAAAGTTGTGAATAGTTACATTACTGTAAAGTAACACAAGTTAAGTATTATTCCTAGGGTTCTAGTCGACCGGTCGATTAGTCAGTTGATGTGCTCTCGTCCGACCAAATTCTCATTGGTCGAATAATTGCTCTGTTGCTTTCATAAAGAGAAAAGTGATACATCAATAGCCTTCCCAGATTAATCCATTTTTTCCTGCGGCGGGAGGGACAGACTAACAAATTATCTATGAAAATGTTTTCACAACTTTGAACTCACCCAACCTAATGGAGACTGCTGGGTTTAACTGTACTCAACGTTTAGTGAGCGTTTACTGAACGTTTACTGAATCAGTGTTTCTCCTAAAATTATAACAAGAACCCCCGCCAGGCCAAAATAATATGTTTAATGCCAAAAATAACGCCAAATATCCATTCATTCAGAAATCAGTAGCGTTTGAGAGCCTCCGTGCAGCGCTGTTCTGATACGTGAGTCAACCTCTGTGCTGTTGCCTGGGAAACTCTTGGTAGCGTAGCTCCGTTAAAGAATAGGACATTGCGTAATATGTGTGCGTAGCGAGCGGATGATGCACTCGATTGTTATTAGTGTTGATATGGACCTTAATAAACAGATCAGAACTGTTCTCATTTAAAAGTTGTCACCATGCAATTTCATAAACTTTGTAGATCAATATAATTGAAAAGGACGTTGGTGTATGGACATCTCCACCTGTAGTGAGGTGATGTGTGTACCTCATTGTTACTGTAATCCTAGAACAATCAGATCCACACACAGAGCTTTACATATTAAAATTTGAAAAAGAAATAAGAGCAATGGCATTGTATATGCACTCATACAAGCCAGTAACCAGAATTTGGGTATTGGAGTCAGAAATAGGATCAGTGCAGCCCAGCTGTTCACACATCCACACTGTTTCTGACACTGTTCATTGTAATTTGGGCTGCAACTGATTATGCAGTATCCATTCATCTGTTATTTTCTTGATTCATTGATAAATCATTTGGTCTATAAAACATCAAAAAGCATTGAAATTTTTAGTGCAACTCATCTGTGAGAAGCTGGAAGCAGTGAATGTTTGACAGTTTTAAACTATGAATTGATACAAAATAGTGGCAAATCATTGCAGCTCTCATTGCAATCTCTTGTTAGTCAAAAAGCTGTGATACTTGTTACATGTCCTTCATTTTCCCCCAGGGACCCATAATCACTCCCCGTGTCATCTCACTGTGGCACCCCAAAACGGAAAGGGGGCACAGTTTTATGTATTCCCTGAAACAAAACATATGGGTCGTCATGGGTCGACAGTTTTATTTGTGATTTGATAGTTTTAAAATGGTCTGTTTTGAACATTCCCATGAAACTTCTGCTGCAGAGCTAAACAGTAGAACAGGCTTGAAGAGTGTAAGTCTAATAATAAAGAGAAGAAGAAGACATGGAGGACTTTATTAACATACTGTAGATAGATAGTTCTTAGATAAGATAGATAAAAGTCAGTTGTTGCTGTTTGCTTCTGCAACAACCTGCTGTATATTCTTCACATGGTTCACAAATGTTCTGTCTTTTGTCCAGGTTCTCTACGGCAAGGTGAGCGTCCGCTGTTTTGACAAGCTGGAGAACGACCTGACTGTCAGCACCGCCCCACCTCGTTTCGAGCCTCCTCTGCCCATGTTCCAGACGGCCTCCCTGCGGCGCTCCGTGCTCCGCTCAGTGGCTGAGTACTCAGAGAACAGCGGGCCATGCCTCCTCACTCCTGTACGGGATAATCTGCACCAGATTGATGCAGTGGAAGGGCCAGCTGCTTTCCTGGATATCCTGGCACCGCCGTACAATCCAGATGATGGCCGGGACTGTCACTATTACAAAGTCCTGCAAACTGTGGCGGAAGGGGAAACAGATGGAAAGGGTAACCAGGAGCAGCAGGGAGAAGAGAATGAGAAAGAAGAGACATGGCTGCTAGAAATCCCGCAGCCAGAGGACTTCTGGTGTGGAGGGGAACCCTACCCAGGCCCTACAGTCTCTTTCTGAATGCAACCTCTGACCACAGGAGCTACACTCCAGTATACGACAGTGTGACATCCATCCATCCACATGTGGAATTTCTGTTTTTGCTTTGGGAGGTATTTATTACCTGGAACTCAAAGGAAGCGAGTGCCTTGCTCAAGGATTCTACTGCAGGGAAAAATGTACAGAAACAGGGTCTTGAGTTGGGGTCATAGCTTTGACCTCACAGACACCCCACACAGCATAAGGACCACTGAACTGCCTTCCACAAACCTTAAATAATCCAATCTGTACTGGGGGAAAGTGTTGACAAGGAATTCACATTCCAAATATGGTGTTTTTTGCTTCGGACCATTATGTTGCCTTGTGCGCACATGAATGTCATCAGCCAAATGTTATGTGAATGACAGGGTGTCATCAGATCTGTGTCGTGTGAGGCTGTGCAAGCCTGCTACACGTTGTTCTTCACTCTGCCGCAGAGGACTTCCAGATCATGACATGTCTTAATGCCAAAGCCTGTAACTCAAGTCATACCTGCCTTATTTGTGAATATTGAATGTACACTTATTAAGAGTGCCATTTCTATTGTACACACTCCTTTCTTCTTCCAAAGTGCACACACTACATTATACACTTTATTTTTTGTGTTTAACTTATTCCAGATAAAATGGTTCATATACAGGTCTGGACATTATGGGGGAAAAAAACTGATGTCATTACAACTAATATAACTCCATCCAGAGTGTTTATGGTGTATGTGATGGATCATATTGAAGGCTGACTGAAATCTTTAAAACCCAGTCCAGACTGTATATGTTCATGGGATACAGCCAACACACTTTCTTCACTTACTTTCTTCACTACCTTTTAAATGTAGCTTGATATATTCCACTCTGTATGTTAGTTTACTGTAGTTTATATCTCCAGCCTGCCTTGGCGTACACTAGACTCCACACAGGTCTCTGTGTCAGTTTCACAATGATTGTTACTCTGATGTTGAATGTACAGTATGTGGAACAATAAATATAGATGGGAATAATCATGGAACATCTAATTTCATGTTGTCTGATAAGTCCTCTATCGTTCTCGATTTAAAAATCAGTAAAGTTCAGTAAACAATCCCTGTAGCATTTGTTGTCAATTTCACCACCATAAAAGCATCTTTTTGATTCTACAAAGTTTATCCAATGCTCATGAAACGAAGCACCTTTTATAGAACTGTTTGACAGCAGATGATCTGAAGGGAACATGCAGGTGTAATTAATGACGTGTGTCCCAGCATGCTCCATACCGTCACAGCAGAAATTCTGATTTATAGCAGGGAACGCAAACGTTGAACTGATAACATTGGATTCCACTCAGGTGTCATACTGGTGAACCGTCATGCACTATGCCTGGGTCATGAGTTTGAATAAGCATGATTCAGACATCATTAATGTTACTAATTAACGTGTGCTTTTCCTCCTTTGGTGTGTCAAAATATCATCAGTGTGTGTTCTGGTTAAAACAGTTTTTACGATACTGTGGAAGTGACATGCAGGGATGGAAGATGTATTCAGATCCTTTACTTAAGTAAAAACATCATTTAAAATCAAAATTACAAGTAAAAGTCCTGCATGAAAAATCCTATTCAAAAGTATACTATGCAGGATTTTCCTAAAAACAACGTATAGACTCATACAAAAGTCATCCCTCTCAATCATCATGTATGACCCACTAGAAGTGTGCAGCAGTGTATGTATCTACAGAGACTCTGCCCTCTGCCTGTATTTTCTTATTTTCTTTTTATTTCGCTGTGTTCCAGACACTTCTGGGCATCAGCCTTTGGTCAGTGGATGTGTAGCCCCCAGCCAACAACAGCATGCAGGGTGTGAGGTCGGGACTTTTAGCATAGCCACCTGGTTACATCACTGTCTCCGTCTCTCTCCTTCTGCTCCGCTCTGCTCTCTGTCTCTGTGTCACTGATGAATAATGAGCTGCAGGAGAGGCCACAGCGGACAGGATGAAGCTCTGCATTCACACAGCATCCATGCAGGGTTGTGCAGAGGTGTGGACCTGTTTGTGCTTTAGAATGTAACCGCTGTGAAACAATCAGAAAATAATGTTTTATTTATCTTTATTTCATCTGCGTTCTTCTCCACTACCACTGCTCCCTCTCTTCATTCACTCTCGAGCTGACTCAACCACCACTGCTTTCTCTCTGTTGAGCCGGGGAAGAGGGATCAACTTTGAATGTTGTGTTTACAAACAGCAACTGACAAATCCTGCATAGTGTACCTTTAAGTAAAAGTACATAAGTATTAGCAGCAAAATGTAGTTAAAGTACCAAAGTAAAAGTACTTATTAGGCAGAAAACCGCTCTGTGACTGATATATTAAATACATTTAATATATTATTATCATGATGAGTCAATGCATAAGCAGCATTTTATTCTTGTAGTTGCTAGTTTGAACTGCTTTGTAAGGGTTATAAGATAAATCTGAGGGGTAGTAAGATAAGAGAAAAAACATAGTTGAATCAGGTGCTTCTCAGTTTGAGGACAGCAGGCTTCCAGAGAACAAAAGGGACTGGAGCACACTGATCAATTGTGCAAACAGATAGAAATAGAAAAAACATAGTTCTGCTTCATAAATTTGGAAAATTTTCTGAACTTTTTACCTCAGAATATTGGAGATTTATGTCTTTATTTGAAGCCATGTGAGGGGAAATGTCTCTGGCGGAACTGCAAACAACTTATAGATATCTGAAACATGATAAGAAGACACAAATACACACTTTTTTCTTAAGTGGCCACAAGCCAAACACTTTGGGAACCACTGGCTTAATCCTTAATAATGTAGTATAATTTATAAACTTATTATGTTATTTTATGTAAAATTTTAATCTGACAGTAACAGTAACTAAAGCTGTGAACTAAATGTAGTGGAGTACAAAGTAGTGCAGTATTTCCCTCTGAAATGTGGTGGAGTGGAAGTATAAAGTAGCATAAAATGGAAATACTCAAAGTACAAGTATCTTAAAATTTTACTTCTCTGTATGGCTTTCCCTAATCATGATGTTGATGATGATGTTTAGATTCTTATTTTGTTTGATTTTCCTTTAAGCGCTTAGAAAAAAAAAGCTTTACCCATGAGCTCTGTTGGTCAAGACAAACCTAACAGAAATAGTCTTCCCAGGTTCAGCCAATGTAACTGATCACCATTTCCTTGGAACAGAACCCTAGAGACTCCAAAAGAAGACAAGAGTGTCTGCAAAAGTGAGATCTGGAATATAAGTAATTCTATTACTCTAACATGATGTCAGAGAACTGACCAAAACTATGAAAATAAGACTCAAGTTGTAAAAACAGGATGTGTCCATGCTGCAAGTCAGTCTTGATTATATTTTGCTTGTCAACTAATCACATGAAAAGACCAACAATGAATTGATCTAATAACAAGTATTGTGTGTGTATTAAAGCCTGATATATCTTATTCCTTCATGCTGTAGAGCTCTATTGTTGTCCAAAAACTATTAAAAACACATCAGTGAGCCATACTGTTGCACTGGGCGACATGTTCCTTCATTACCGTGAACACACACACAATCCTGCTGCCAGAAATACTCACTAGAGCACCAAATGTGGATCATGCAACAAATGCACTGTTTCCTCCTGTTTGAGTAAAATTAGTTAAAACTTCAGTGACCAGCTGTTTAAGAAATTACTGAGCCTTTAAAAAAATTTAAATAGATATTCATAGTTTGACAAAAAGATCTTTCAGCTGCAGCTCTTGGTCTTCTTCATCAGATGGAGATAGCTTCATTGTCACTCTCCCCTCCCATATATGACCACCTGCTTTCTCATTACCAAGATTCCATACTTAAATAATGTGATGGCAACAAAGCAAACTGCATCTGCTGAGGAAGGCTAAAAGTTGTGGAGGAAAAAGCTAGTAAGTAGACCTTGAGTTACGAATTCCAAGGTGCACTATAGATCTGTGACCTGTTTTTAAAGGTTTATGTTTTCAGTGGCAACCAATGGGCTTGGAGTTGACAGCCACAGACAGGGTAGGGAAGTCAGAGAGTATTGAGAGAGGGACTAACACGTTATTGGTTTGGGTCTTGTTCTTTTATTTGAGATTAATGAGGACACATCATGCACATTGTTGGGTCTGTATTTTTAATCTGGGCCTCTACTGGAATATCTTTGCATGATTTACAGTTGAAAACTCTTTATCTTATACTGGCCCTTTATGCAGCCCTTCAGTTCAGCCTCTGTCTGAAACAGGCCGTTTTAGTTCCTGTCTCTTTAAGGCCCCCCTCGCAATGAGCTCACTCTGTTATGATTGGCCAGCTGCCCCTCGACAGACTTCTGGCAGCTTGAGACGCTATGTCAAGAAATAATAGTAGCAGGATTTCACTTCTTTTTCTCGTTCTTTACTCAAAATGTCAACTTCTCAAATCTATCCATACATTTTTGAGCCAAAATCCAATCTGAAATATGAGAGTGAACAATGCAAACAACACATGGAAAAACTTAAACAACAGCATTCCCAAATGATCTGATGTCATCACGAGGAGGAAGTAGAGGTCACTTTGCAAATGAAGAGTTCACAGCAGGCTGAAGCCCTGGCTTTTGACTTGAAGGCAGCATTTTTACACACATTCACATCAAGTTTCGGAACTTTGATCATGTTTAACATGCAACATCATGACAGTATAAAAATAACAGAAAATCACAAAAAACATGATATGTCCCCTTTATGGCAAATACTGATAGTTTGGAGGTTAATGTAAGACAGGTGAATATAGCATCTTTAACAACAGAAGGTACTGTCTTGAAAAGCTGCAGTGGTTCACACTATCCAAATGTCAAAACGTCACTGAGCTTGACAAAGGACTCCAGATTGCTTTCAGTATATGTATGTATAGTAGAAAAATGTGACTGCTTTCGACAAATCGTCATAATGAATAATGCAGTTGGGATCAGTCTCTGCATTAGTGTCTTAATACTGTCACTTGAGAAGATAGAGAGTAAAATGACTGCAGAGTGAGAGAGGATTCACCTCCCAGCAGGACAATGACCCTCAAACATAGTCCAACTCAGACAGAGACGGCTTCGAAAAAACGAAGACGGGAAAAAGGTCAACGTCCGGACAGACCAAGCCTTCTCCCACACTTCAGCACAATAGAGGATTTGTGGTGGGACCGTTAGTGTGTGGTTATGCTCTAACTTGATTTAGGGAAATCTGTTTAAAGGTTAATATTTAACAAATATTTATATGTGTAAGTGCTTCTTTGGAAATCATCTCTTGAACCTCCCCGGTTTGTCCCACAGCAGCTGTGTGTCCTTGAAGAGACAACATATTTGTTCAGTTTTCTTCATGTTAAATATCATATTAATGCAGTGATAATATTAATGTGTGCATGTTCACACATACACGTGTTTGAGAGGCTTACACTGACTGGCCTGTCACTTGGCTGCAAACACTGTGCTGACTGTGACCTGTCAGCCAGCTCACTGACTGTGGCTCCCATTAAATGCAATTATCCTCAATTTCCAGTGTAAAGTCTATCAGGCCAGTCTATCAGTATGGGGAATACTTGTGGTGCAGCTTGAACAAGAAAAGCCATTTGTTGGCAACCACTAGTAGAGATGTCAGATATGTGTAACGTTTTTTCCTCACTGTATAATCCCCCCCTGCTCTGACTGTAAGAATCACTACAGACATGGTCTTATTTAAAGCGTGTTATTTCCTGATCAGGTAGGTACAACAGCAAAATGAACATTCAATAAGATAATAAGACAAGTGCACACTGCCATTCATGATCCATAAAACAACTCAGCCTATAGGACAGTCAGTGAGGAGATCAGGGGGTGAAGAACAGTGGTGTTCTTTGTTCAGCCCGTGACTGTCTACAGTATTGGTCATTTGTTCTTGTGGTCATGTTGGCGTCAGAAGAATAAAGATGTTACAGATTACCACCAGGCTTCAACACCACTTCTGGAAAGCTGAAATATGTCACTTTTGGAAATGTGCTTGTTTGCCGTCTCCCGGAGAATTATATGAGAGGATCAATATCATTTTCATCCCTTGTGCAAGCAGTACAGAGACAGGTTAGGGATGTGTTTAGGCTACTTCCGTGAAAAGTTAAAAACTATACCTCTTCCAACAACTCCACAGCTAAACAATATCCTTTTTATGCAATTGATCCAATAAAAAATATTGAAAATGTAATGCTTTGATCACAGACCTTCATCAGGCATTAAATTCACAATATGAAACCACATCTTTACACACGAGCCAAAGGCTGCAACAATCAAACAAAAAAAGACAATTACAATATCGTTAATCAATAAAAAACAAACTTAAAATTCAATTGTATTTTACAGTAAAGCTATTGTGTTTTTTTTAATATTATTTTTAATTATTGATGGTTGTTCGGTTGTTCCTGTGGCTTTAGTATAAAGATGTTTTCAAATTGTGAGTTCAATGCCTTAGAAAGGTAATGTCAAACATAATTTTTTTTTTAAAAACTCATAAACTACACAGTGTGTGTTCAGAGCTACTTCTTGGTATTAATTCATTATTCTTCCAACACCTCTGTGCAGTGTGTCCATGTCACCTACACTCTGTGAGCATACGTAAGGGCAGCGCTTTAGCGTCCCATCAGGTTTTAAGAGTCAGAGACTGGATTCAGTAAAATCCAGCAAACTTTAGATAGTGAACTGCAGTGTTTCAAATAAGTGTGTTGTAAAAATATGTGATACAGTACATATTATTGGCTGGATTTTACATTTGCCATTGTCACTTCAACTAGTGTCAAATTATAGCAACTTAAAACCCAATAAAAAGGTCTTTCAACCATAAGATACTATACAGACATTATATAGATTGTAGCTTGTTGCTGCTTTCTTTCTGTTCTTCCTGGAATATTTGAAGTTTTGGGATTAATGGCTCACTGAATAATCACATCTATTACCCCTTCACAATATCCCAGTAACTTGAGAAAAAAAAACAGTTTTGGTGTGATGTTAACCAACCTCACCACAGTTTATTTTACCTGGACTCATGATTCTTCTCTGAACAGTGTTCCACATGCGTCTGATGCATCTGCTTGACCTTAATATCAAAGTGAGACCATAAATTAAGGGTTAAGGTACCTCATGGAATTATGGCAAAGCTATAGCCACTATAACCTTCCTATGGTGAGTAGTAGTGTTATTATTTATCCATATTTAACCAGTGTTAGTCCATTATGACAGCTCAACACAATGACAGTGTGTGAAAGGCAAATAAACTGACCCCCTACATGATTGTTCATCTGAAACACAGCTGGAGTTTCAATGGAAACTGAGTTAAGTTTATATTCAAACTAAAGCTCTGATTACACATAGTGAATGCTTCTATAATATAACACATCTAAACCTACAGGCCTTTACTTTGACACAGATTCCTTGTCAATACTTTAAGACAGAGATGTGTCAGAAAAGAGAGCACAGCAAACTGACAGTTCTTGGGTGGTCCATACAGTTAAGACCCTTCTGTTTTGTCCACATAAAGTAAAGTTATTTACTTAGTTACTACATACTCTTTCACATGGTACTGTGCTGTAATGAACTTTTTTTAGATTTTGTTTAGTTTAGTCTATTTTATTTCGAACATGTAAAACAAAAAAAAACATAAAAACAAAACAAGAATAGCAATTAAATGAAATAAACAATAAATCTATAAATAAATTCTCATAAACAACACAAATTAAATATTACATGTTTGAAAAGGAGTAGGAAGAAGTATACGCTTATTTATTTCTATCTCAACTATTCATCCATTAACTCATATATGCAATTTATAAACGACTACGTAGTACAAGTGAACAGTATAGAGTGTGCAACGCTGTGTGATCCAGAATGTGCCTTGTTTTTCCTGGTATTGCAACGTTCCTTGCCAGCTTTGCATGCACATATCTTACACATATCTTTATGTCAAACCGCCATTTTAATTTTCTCATTTCTGTTGTGATCACCTCCAAAAGCTGCTGTAAATTCTCCCCAGAACAAAGAATATTTGTGTCATTCGCAAATAATACAAATTTCGATATTTTTGATATTCTACATATGTCATTTATGTTCAAAATGAACAATTTTGGGCCTAACACTGACCCCTGAGGTACTCCACAAGTAATATCCATACATGTTGATTTATGCTCACCTGTATTTACAAATTGTTGCCTGATTCTTAAATACCTTCTCAACCAATTCATCACAACCCCTCTGATACCATACCTTTCCAGTTCATCTAGTAATATATTGTGAACTGTGGTATCAAAGGCTTTTTTTAAAGATCTATAAAGGATTTATAATTATAATTCTTCTGTAACAACCACATCCTGGTGTTTATTAATAAACATGTAGATTCTACATGTAGAGGAAAAGGAAACAGGTGACCACAAAATGCCCCCTCCTGAGAGGTGTTTAGGTGTGAGTCACAAAAGATACAGACCATGGCCATATGAAAACACACACACAAATATTATTTTGCGAACAAAATGTGTTTTTTTAAGCACCTTGTAAAAGTTAATAACAATGAACAGCTTATTTCTGTTGAGTTTCAAGTTAAAAGAAATAGAATTTACACTGTTGGTGAACAACATGGTTAGAATAAGTGTCTGTATACCTACATGAAATCAAATTTGAGGCACACACAATATCACAGCTGATGCTGAGGATGCTGGGGTTGTGTCCTCTGTATATTTTCTGTGAATTTGTAGGTTTTTAGAATTAGTTTACATTCTAATTCTAAAATTTGTAGGTTTTTAGAATTAGTTTACATTCTACAACTTGAACATAATGAGTCTTTTTAAATGCAGATTCCAGTATGTTTAGACTTATTATGTTATACTTTTAGGTCAACAAAAAACATCTGGACTCTTTTGATTCGGGTCAAAAGTTTTTTGTTTTTGTTTTAACATATTTTGCTTAAAGAATAGATACTGCGACAAAATAGACTTCTATTTCTTCTATCTAGATTCTATTTTGCAAACAAACCATTTGTATACAGAGTTCATAACCTGTATACAACCTGATGTGCAACCTAAATAAAGTGAGTGGGTGAAAACTCTGAGTCAGACACGCCATGCATGACGCAACGTGGGATTTACCCGATAAAATTTCCAACATCAACAGCTTTACAAGTCTTTTTTATAAATGCAGATAAAAGAAGTGTATTCACTTTCAAACCCAGCGACATTTGAGTTCCATGAATGCATCATGGGTTGATACTGCTTGTCTGTGTTGTGCTTTAGTTATGAGTAACAAACCAAACTCATACAGGATGTATTTATCATCCTTATACATTTAATAAGTCTCAAAACACACATCACAATAAAAATGTCAGGTCGGTATGAGTTCAACATATTTACACTCCATTGTTTTACACGTGAACCACAGTTGCTTAACACTTGGAGTTACACGAGACGAAATGTGTACAAAAATAGAATGTCTTCCAACTTTACATATTAAAGGACAAATATACATTGCATTAGAAGCGTCCTTGAATCAGTCAGTGTACAAAAATACACACAGCAAGGCACTAAAGGGGAAATATAGTAATCAACAAATATGTTAGAATGAACACTTTGTCAATTCAATAACTTAAGTACAGTTTTCTTTTTAAAACGTTATTGCAGTTATTTCACATTGGAATGCGCAGCATGGTGCGCGCATAACTATTCCCCTTTATATTACAACCGTCCTCGTATATTCTAATGAATGAATGGCTATATATACGTGTATGTTCAGTAGACTGTGCAGGAAAAGTGCATTCGTGTCAGTCTTTCTGTCAGTTCTGGAGCAGGAATGGGTCTATGTGCGCAATTGCGCACAAACTGCACAGCTGCGCTCACCGTGCAAGCTCTTGTTTATCCCAATCCTGGTATTTAGGCTACTATATTTAGTTCACAACAGTTTCAGAATTGTTATTTGATAGTTCTTTTCTTTTTAGGGGTTAGTGTGAGTCACGCAGCCATGGTGACAACAAAGTTTTCCAACTATGAACAAATCCCGTTGGTTGCGCTGATACCGCCTGACTGCCGCTCCAGCCCGGAGCTGCTGGATGAGGACGAGGACGAAGAGGAGAGAGTAGAGGACTTCCTCTCCTTCTGCCTGAGATGGATTTTAGTGTGTCTCTTCCTTTCGTCGCTCCTGGCGAACTTGCGGCCGCAGAAGTCGCAGGCAAACGGCTTCTCTCCCGTGTGCGTGCGGATGTGCGTGGTGAGGTGGTCGCTGCGGCTGAAGTTGCGCATACAGATCCGGCACTGGAACGGCTTGTGTCCAGTGTGGATGCGGATGTGTCTGGTCAGTTCGTCGGAGCGGGAGAACCGCCGGTCGCAGCCCTCCGCCGGACAAGGGTATGGTCGCTCGTGGATGGGCGTCTTGCTGGGTCTGTTCGGGTACTTTCTGGGCCGCAGGATCGGCCTCAGAGGCAGGTTCTGTGGGCTGTAGGCAGAGGGGAGCCTCGGCGGCCCTCCCTCGGAGCTGCCACCCGGACCCCCAAGTGTAAAGTTCCTGATAGTGTTCAGTGGGGTCAGGGGTGGGGGGACGCGGAATGTATCGAGTGGACACGGGCCGAAAGGTTTCCGGTCTTGGATACCTGCCGTGTGCATGTCTCGCTGGCAAGCCGGCTGGAAGAAGCCCGGGTAATCAGGGATGATGGGGAAAAGCGCGTCTGAGCTGCCGGGCTGCTTGGGCGAAGAGTAGGAGGGTGGCGGGTAAGAGGCGATGGGGCAGGTAGAGGTGGACAGAAACGCCGAGGGGTCCTGGTACACATCCCCGCAGCCAGAAGAGGAGTAGGGAGGCGGGGGGGAGTACAGGTGGTGATGGTGGTCTATCTCTGCCTGGCTCTGATGCGCCATGGTGCAACTCAAATTTCCGCTGGAAAAGTGATTGGGAGATCCTGAGGAAGCCGGGGAGGAGGACGCTGAGGAGGAGGGAGGAGGAGGAGGCGGCGGCTGGGCCACGTTGAAGATGCCCGAGACAATATTGATCACTCCCTCGGGGTTCCAGTTACCTGGATACTGAGAGTCGATGGAGAACTTTCCCATGTAGGTGAAGGTCTGGTTACGGTGGGGGGCAGGCTGAGAGAAGCCGCTGGGGTAGGAGAGGTCCAGAGACCGCTTCTCCACGCTCATGTCTGCGCTCATCAAGCCATCTGCGGATGAAAAAAACATTGATCATTAGTGAGAGAACACAACAAAGATTAATTAACTTGTTCACACTAGACAGGAAAGTGTGTGAGAGAAAGTAAGCGCGTCTCTGAACTATTACGCACAGACTGCCATTCAAAGAAAAGTCAGAGAATTTGATGCTGCTCTCATAACGTTGTGACATTGTATGTTACACATTTGGAATGACTAACTAACTTTTTTACCATAACAGGCTGAGGAAAAACAATTATTTTTATTATTCTCTGAAGCAGCTTTTAAAAGGATTTGGAGATAACCTCAAAATGAGTGAAATAAACATAGAAACGTAAAGTAAAGCAGGAGACAGACAACTTGTTTCTTCAATATGCACTCAAAAAGTATGAAACCATCGGTCTTTCATCTTACCTGCTGTCACATTAAGCGGGTCATAATGCGTTCCTAAATCGGTGTTGGGGAAGATAGCCACAGAGGTCGGCAAGCTGGTGGCGATGTCATCCACTGAGTACACACTCTCGGCTACGGGATGCACGAACCCCCCGAGATTCACCGGTACTTTCTCCAGAGTTTTAGCTGTCATTGTGGGTAAAACACTGCTGCGTCTGCTCGGTCTCCTTTTTGTCTCTTTCTGTTCTTTCCCTCCAAAGCTTTAGATAAATAACTGTGTGTAACCCAGACAAGCGTGGGTCACCACTGCATGTCTCTGTCTGTCACTGCGTGTGAGAGGATGAGCTCCGTGTTTCTGGTGCGCTTCATGCGCTCTAGTGACAAAGTTAACACAGTCTCAAGTAATCACTTATTGAGAGCAGCGGCCCTGGCACGAGGATGTATATGGGGAACCTTTTGAATATGGCCGCTACGTCATTAACCAAATATGGTAGTAGGAGGGGCGAGGAGAGCGGAGAGGTTGGCTCCGTGACGCTTCAGGGAATCACTCAGTGGAGAACCCGCTGCTGCAGAAGAGCCAAAACGGACTTTTTCCACTCGCTTCGAAACAGAGATAAACGGCCTTAAATCAACATAAAAACAAAACATACCACAGTGAGCATCCGCGACCCTCATTTCTTAACAATTCTATAAAATATTATTCTTTTTTTACATTTACCCTCGTATATCTTCTATCTAATCGCGCTCTGATATCAAAAGAGGAATTCCGGTTGAGTTTCTTAACCCATAAAAGGTTGAATCCGGTGTGCAGGGGAACACCCCCAGGCTCCTTATTTGGTTTCGAATCCGGAATATGATCATCGGAAAGTGACGAGTTTTACCGAGCTGAGAGAGAGAGAACTGCTCTGGCATAACCACAATCAAATGAGACGGACAGGGGAGCGGAATTTATTCCTTTGAGTGCGATAGGCCTCATGGGCTCGGAAACTTTTGTCAGTCTGATTTGACTATGCTCTAGGAAAGAATATATTTGGTTTACTGAGGAGTTAAATATAGTCATTTAGAGATATTTATAGAGCTTAGCAAAAGGAAACCAATATTTATAGAGGCGTTGGTGGTGGGCCATGTGAAATAAACACAAAGACTAAATGAACATTTATCTTAAAAGGTGACTGGTGGTCGATAATGATGATGACTGAACTAAGAGATGAAATGTTTGATTAATTTCAGATTTTTTACTTTTGATTTATTGTACATCACCATTATATTACATCATTATATTACATATACATCACATTTATATTTATTTATCATCATCATCATGATCATCATCATCATCATCATCATCATCATCATCATCATCATCATCATCACTTTATTTAGCTATTTGAAAGTTCTGGAGACGCATTGAGGGAGAACCCTTGATTTCATTGTTGCCGAGATACAGACAAACAAGAAAACAACAAAAGAATACATGGCTATATCGATTAAAAACAAGATAAATTAACAATGCTAAAAAGTAAAAGAGTAGGATTTGACAATGAGGCTAATAAATAGATAAATAAATAAACAAACAAACAAACAAATAAATAAGAATAAGAACAATTAAAAATTAAAAGCAATTATGAGGTCATAACATCTAAAAAAACACTGGTGATTCTCTCTGAATGTGTAGTGTTTCAAAACTCTGCTATTGTTTATGTTTTCCTCATAAATACTGTTATTTTATTTAACAGAGTTGGTTGCAGTTATTTGTTTATTAGTCAACAGAAAATTGTGTGCCCTCCTGTGGACTCCTCAGGAAGTGTGTGTGTCTCTCTCTCTCACTCTCTCTCTCTCTCTCTCTCTCTCTCTCTCTCTCTCTCTCTCTCTCTCTCTCACGCACACACACACACACACACACACACACACACATACACATACAGGTCATACTGCTTTGTTTGAGCTTGTAAAGTCCCTTCGTGGGTGGAGAAAGTTGACAGACAGAAAACAGAAAATATTGGGCACCTTGGGTGGAATATAGTTTCCATCTTGTGTATATGTGTGTTTGTGTGTGTTGCATAGCCACATTATCACTATCATGTTGTAACTCAAATATTGTTTTATCACTGATGTTAGGGTGTCAGACTTTTGACAAGGTCAAATGTTCACTGCTAATGTCAGAAAGGGAAGGATACCCTGCAGCTTACCTGAACATGGACACTGCTACTATTGTCAGTTCAGATCGTTTTGGCAGATTATTTATTTCACACAGTTGTTTTCCTGACATCAGAGGGTTGGTTGCTGGAAAGAACCTTAGAAGATTGTAATCTGTGGTCCAGATCATATTGCTAAAGCTAGTTGACATTCCAGCAGGGCTCTCTATCTGATCACACAAGCACTACAGCTTGTGTGTAAGAAGAATTTATTTTTTATTTTTTTAGATTTATTTGGATTCCATGTCCAATAGATCATCACAAACCTCTTTGAATGTCAAAATTCTATGTCTATTCTTGACCTTTTGAACATTAATCTGACAACATAATCTTATCTCAAGGTCCACTTACTAGTTTTTTTTCCAGAGCTTTCAACCTTTTCAGCAAATATGTTTAAAATATTTCAATCTTTCAGTCTTGCTTTGTTCATTTTTTTTTTAGGAATGTGGCATTACACCGATTTCTGCATATAAAGTTATATCATATTCCATCATATAACTTCTGAATCCATACAGGATTTCAAACAGTCTCAAATACACAATAGCACATATCTAAATCCCCCCATAGATACAACCCTGAGTTAAAGGCCCTAAGAATGGTTGGTTACTTCTCTGAATCTCAGTGAAAAAGGACAAACAAAAGCAAACTTGGGTCATCTGACATTTTCAAGACTGTGACCTGCTTTATTGTTTTGTTCATATATTGTATCACGTCTATTTTATTCTTTCTGTGATACATTCTGTATCATTCTGTTTTATTCTGTTTGCCTCATGGAAGCCTTTTTCAGGTTTAAAAGTGCTATAATCACCAATACTGTTTCACTTTAACATTGCTAGCACTGCTTCTAATATTTCTACTGCTACTAACTAGTGATACAAATAATGATAAAAATGATGAAACTGAAAGAGGGGCAATGATAAGTCATCAATTCAAGCCCATGTCTTCACAAATAAGATAAGGTGTGACTACTGAAACATTTAACTGTGATTTTATATAGCTTCAGAGTGTCACGTTCACACACACATCCCTCACATTAATCAACACACTAGTCAATAAACACTGTCAATAATAGCTGTATTCATTTAACACATGCCTGCACGGTGTGTGTGTGTGTGTGTGTGTGTGTGTGTGTGTGTGTGTGTGTGTGTGTGTGTGTGTGTAGGTGAAAAGAGAGAGAGAGAGCGAGAACTCACACTTGAATTGTCCTTTTTACAGTATAGTGCTGTGTGTGAAAAGTGTGTGTAATAGTTGGGGACATATTGTGTAAGCACAAACATACCAGTGCTTGTTGACACTTGTCAGGAAGGATATGGTCTTGCAAATGATTGTCCGAAAGATTTTAAAAAATGACGTCAGAGCTGGAGTCTGCTGTGTATTAAATATGCTTTCAACGAGTAAGGGATGTCCCACTGTGGTGCACAGACCTTACTAGATATTTCTAATGTGTTTCAGTGCCACCGTCATTTGCTCAATAACGCTGTTTACCGTCATATTATATTAAAGTCTGTTAGTATGGCATTTCCATATCACATTGTTTTTTTCCAGAATGGTAAGATACTTAAGTTGAATATTGCAAATGATGAGAGGTCGAATTATTTTTATTTTTGTTATCATGTGAGAATTGAGCACAAGTGTATGGACACCCAAACCTATCACCAGACTGAACAGTGATATTAGACCATTCTGAAAAACTCCAGATTATATTCAATAGCGATGTCTTTCAAGTTTCTTATTAGAGCATCTGCACATGGCAACTACATTATGATTAAGGTTAGAGAAGGATCTTGGTTATGGCAAATAGACTATGGTTGTAGATGAATTTCACAACTGGAAAGAAACTATAGTCACTTACGTAATAGAAATGTGCAATAATTTAGGAAAATTATGTTCCCTATGTTCAGAGAAAACTGAGAAAAAGGCTGTAGACTTCACCCTAAAGGAGAAACAACCAGAATGCATTGTGTATGCTGCCTTTCAAGGCTGCTCCCAGGCCATTCGTTTTATACATACTTTCATCAAGGACTTCCTCTAAATTAAAAACTAAAAATAACTGCCATTTCTTCTATTGATATGGATGACAAAGAACCAGGAACTTCTTGTGTTGAATGAAGCCGTATACAGGTGAGACAGAAGCTGTTGTGCTGCTCTGTATTGACTCTTATTTGTATTCAGTGTTGGCAAAGTACAAAATAATATTTGGTGAGAAAACTAAATGTCTTAAAGACACTCATCATGTTGCACTCAGGTTGTTCACATGAAAAGTGAGGGAAGAAGGTTTCCAACTTTGAACAGATGTTACAGATGTGTCTCAGTGAAGTTGAACATTGATGTTGGGTGATAAGGCCTGACTCACAGTCGACGTTCCAGTTCATCCCAAAATGTTGGATGGGGTTGAGGTCAGGGCTCTACGCAGGCCAGTCAGCATTTTTTTATGGAGCTGGCTTTGTACATGGAGGAAATGTCAGGAAGACCCTTCTCCAAACAGCTGCCACAAAGTTGGAAGCACACTATTGTCTAAAATATCATTGTAAGCTGTAGCATTAAAATTTCCCTTGACTGGAACCAAAGGGCTTAGTCCAAAACAGGAGAACTGTTTTGTGATCTTGATACAACTAGCTTTGTTTTATCAACATAAGAGACTTCTTTTGTTTTTTCTTGATCATCACAACTCATGCAAGTCTAATAATCATCTATAATTAGCAGACACAAGACCGTTATGTCATTGCTTACATTTGACATCAGCACATAGTTATTGTAACCTACTGCAGCAGCAAACCAGGGAAAATCCCTGTAATGTCCCTTGAATGTACCTACTGTATAGTGACTGATAGCGTGCCTGTGGTTAGCAGGGGTTGATCAAGACAGACAGATGGCAATAATACTCTTATAATATTACCTTTAGAGACAGATTGTGTGTCAGTGTCAGCACTTCGTTTACAATATAGTGACCTTAGATTCAATGAAACAACCTCTGACAGATATTTCACTACTCTTACTAATTTTAGACCACATATTAAAATCCCTTATTTATTTAATGATCACTATCTAACAGTTTGGGTTATTCACAAAATTAATATTTTCCAATCTCAAGAAAATCACACTTTTGTATTGACATCATCATCACATCATATCATTATTCCCAGAAAACAAACAAACACACAGTAACTACATTTTGGAGTTAATGCTGTATTCTAGTTCATTTTTAAGTATTATAAACTTTTCAGGGTATATTACTGGCTAGAGTTTTATATGAGAGACTACACAATCTTTTTTTATTTTACTAATGTCTATTTAATTGTCACAGACATCAAGACAAAACCCACACTGGATACAGTTTGCTTTTGTAGCCCACATACTTTCTCTCTGTGGGAGTACAGCAACTGGGGTGTGTACATGCAAATGTGTGTGTGTGTTTGTGTGTGTGAGTGGGGTGGAGAAAGACGATGAGTGTGCAACTGTCAAAGTGAGAAAGCTATTTGGTTTAAATTTAAATCTGACCCATCTTCAACTGACAGATCAATAAACAGCAGTGACCGCCCCCACACTGTTGACTGTAAGTGCCCATATATGGAGAACCGAAAGGCTTATTAAGGACTTTCAATGCCCAATATATGAAACAATATTCAATGTCATCAGCCGGTAATGATGTTTGATTGACACATTTGATTTAAAGAACTCATTACTGCATTTAAAATACATTTCTTCTTTGTAGGCAGGAATTTGTTGTAAAGATAAACTTGTGAAAGGGTGTGATAGGTGTCAGCCAACTTGAAATATAAGAAACCCCCAAGGAATAAACCTTAAAGTCTTCCTAAAGTCCACTCAGAAATGTGTTTTTCTACTTGTTCCTACAGTTGGAGTTTCACTGGGCAGAATGATTGATGTATGTGCAGAGTTTACTTATAAAACTTACTTACTGTTTAAATTTTAGTGACTTTCAAAAATGTTTTGAGTAAAAATACATTACAGCAGTAACCTTTAGTTTAAATTATATTCTAGTTAGTTAGTTAGTTAATAATATCACAAGGCATTCATCCATTAGCTGTGGAAACAAGAAATCCCACCTCACCGTTGTATGCCTCCGCCAACCAGTCAAGTTGCAGTTTACATCCATGTCTGTCCAGACTCATAATATTTGTAGTGAAGACTTTGAAGGAATTTAATCTTCTCTTCTCTTCTCTTCTCTTCTCTTCTCTTCTCTTCTCTTCTCTTCTCTTCTCTTCTCTTCTCTTCTCTTCTCTTCTCTTCTCTTCTCTTCTCTTCTCTTCTCTTCTCTTCTCTTCTCTTCCTTCACTCCTGCTCCTCCCTGAGCAAGACAATTGAGAGTGTTGGGACTACTATAACTTGTACCACAGCAATCATTTACTAGTTTGAACTTGGGAAAGAAGAGCCTCTATAAAATGAAGATACAGATATGGTATGTTCTAGCAACTCAGGTGAAAAAAATAAAAAACCACACACTACGTATTTGTAGTTGAAAGCCTTTACATTGCAGGAAAATGTACATTGTTTTCAGCAGGAATTTCAAATAGTTAATAAGATAACCGTGACATATATAAATATTAATCACTTGTTATTGTGAATAAGATGTTTGAACGAAGTTGCCTGAACTCTAACAACAGCTTATTTTGGATGTTCAGATCATTGCCTGTCCGCAATGTGCACTATCATGTTTGTCGGGTGGACCACTGCCTCTAACATTTTTTCTTTATTTAGTGGGATAATACTTCACCCACATCACTCCTACCCAACTTCATGCTTTCAGTAGTGTCAATACATTCTGCTTAATAAAGCAACGACAGAAAAACAATCCTAAAGCAGAACATTAATCCCATGAACAGCCTATCATCCAGCTTCTTGTTCCATGAGAGTCAACATTAATCCCAAGTGAAAGACTAAAATCTCTCTCAAAATACATATAGGCCTACAATAGAACAATTCATCACATGTGTATATATATGTATATACACGCACGCTGATTTTCATTTTTGAAAAGTCAGTACTGTTGATGGCATTTGCATTTTAGATCCATTTGCGGATGTAAAAATTAGATAAAATAACAGTATTATTATTGTATCAGGTTGTTTTATGATGCTACCTTTGTTCAAACTAGTCTGGACAGACCTGTGGAAACAAATTCAAAGCATTAAGCTGACACTTTGACCCAGAGCAGCTTTTACATTGAGCAGCAGCTCCTTCAATGTCCTGCTCAGACAGACACTTCAACAGGACAGTCTTTCTAATGTCACACCAGTGCCCACCGGAATGCACACTAATCTCATTTTTCTTGAGGTGGAAGATCATTATACCCTTAATTCTGAAAGTCACCGCTCCCACATCCACAATTCTTTCTTTAAAGCAGCTTTCCTGCCACCATGACTGTAAGCTTTGTTGCATCACAGACTGACAGCTTTCATCGCTCACTGTGTGAAACATAAAAGCAAGTGGAAACTCTCTGATATCAGTCCAAGACAGAGGAGAAGAAAAGAGAAAAGAGCAGCTAGAGAAATGCATAAAGAAGAAAGCTGAGTGGGGCTGAAACCTCTGTTATACAGACACATGCCTTGTCTTGTATGGCCTGAATGACAGCTTAGTGGGGGGTTAAACTGACTTATAATACTGCTTTGCACAACACTGCTGAGTTATAATGTTAATCAAGTGATTTGTACACAAAAAATACTGTAACAACATTTTGTTTTGTAGATCTGCTTTATTTGTGTTCTTCTCATGAGTGAGATAAATAGTTATCTCAGTCAATCTCATGTCTGTTTGTTAAGAGCTTGAGTCAGGATGTGGTTAGCCTAGCTTAGCATAAAGGGGGAAACAGATAGTCTGGCTCTGTCCAAGATTCAAAAATGCACCTGCCAACACTTCTAAACCTGTTTGACCTACACTGTACATAAACAGAAATGTAAAACTGGCTGAAGATATGTGTTTTTGCAGGGAGTTGCATGCTGGAATTGTTTCCTGACAAAGCACAACACAGGTCTGTTTCCCCCTGCTTCAAGTCTTTATGCTAAGCTAGGCTAACCACATTCTGACTCCAGCTCTGTACTTAACACACAGAGATTGATGTCCAGTTTTTTTCAATTCATTGACGTGCTTTAATGGTTTTTGGACAACAGTGGAGCTCTACAGCACAGAGGAATAAGATATATCAGACACTGGATAATACTTGTAAGCAGGATCATTTCATTGTTGGTTTGGCTCTGCACATGAGATTTGTTGACAATCAGAACAATTTTGAAAATTGCCAGCTTCATCCTAAACATAGCACAAAAAGTAAGGAAATTTGTGTTTGGTAGATTATTTCTTTGTTGTAACAATGCTTCTTGGCAATAAATATTATACAGTTGGAAAGCCTGTAAATTTCCCTTTTAAATGGTGCCACATTTGTAAGGAACATGCATTTGTGGATGAGCAGCAGAGCTGAGTATGTGGCTTGCGCCCATGAAAAATTTGCCAAATCTTCTCTGCCAGTGCCAAACAGCTTATTCTGCCATTGACTCTTGTTTGGTGTTTGGTGGATTGGATGATTGAAGTTTGAAGAAACAAGACATATTGGCAATTTAACAATTTATTCATTTAACAAACAGGAGCCTCAGTAGCATGTGGAAGAACCATACACAGCCACAACAGCCTGGCACCTCCTCCTCATGCTGGTCACCAGCCTGGTCACACACTGCTGCGGGATGGCATCCCATTCTTCAACCACCATTTGTCGCAAGGCAGCCAACGTGGTTGTGTTGGTCACTCTGGCATGAACAGCATGCCCGAGCTGATCCCACAAGTGTTCAGTGGGGTTGAGGTCAGGACTAGTGGCAGGCCATTCCATCCTCTCCACTCCCATATTCTGGAACCCCCCTCTGTGGGGGGGCGAGCGTTGTCATCTTGGAGGATAGAGTTTGGTCCCAGACTGTGGAGATATGGGATTGCCACTGGTTGCAGAATCTCATCTCAATATCTCTCTGCATTGAGATCGCCTCCAATGATGACAAGCCTTGTTTTTCCAGTGAGGGAGATGCCGCCCCACACCATCAAACTGCCTCCACCAAAAGATGTTACTCTATCGGTGCAGCAATCAGCATAGTGTTCTCCGCATCTTCTCCACACTTTGACACTATGATCCAACTGCCGTAGGCAGAATCTGGACTCATCGCTGAACATAATGTTCCTCCACATGTTCAGGTTCCAGTGCACGTGTTGCCGACACCAGCACAAATGGGCCTGACGGTGAAGGGCAGTCATGGCAGGCCTCCTGGCAGCACCTGGGGGTACCAGAAGCTCAAAACAAGAGTCAATAGCAACAGCAAGATAAGCTGTTTGCCATTGGCAGAGAAGATTTGGCATATTTTTCATGGGCGCAAGCCACATACTCAGCTCTGCTGCTCATCCCACAAATGCATGTTCCTTTTAAATGGTGCCACATTTATATGTGGCACCGGAGAGGAGGAATGATTACAGTGACCTATAACCCTTAAAAATATACATATGGGCATGTGAGTACTGTATTAAGATAGATTTGAAAAATAGACTTTTCTTCATGTATGATAAACATTGCTACAATACAAATTTTTGGACATGGATATTGAATGGCGTCAAATTAATTTTACCAGCTAGTACTTAATCTTCCATGCAACTCTCTAACAGTGTCTGTTGAAGTGGCAGAGGTTCACCATAAGGCATGTATAACCCACAACTAGAGGTACACCACAAGAATACACATACACAAGCACAAACACACAGGCTTCCTTTTTCTTTCTCGATTTCTTTCTTTCTCTTTCATCAACTTTTGTTATTTATTCAAATGCCTATTTCCAAAAGTAGTGCTATTAAACAAAGAAAGATAAATATATCATAATCTAAAATATATATGGTATATAAAGTATAATAAAAACCTAAAATGATCAGTTCAGCAGGTATTTTGTGTAATGTCCTCCATGTTGATGTAAATGGTGCCAGTATACAAGCTGTGTGTGCTGTATATGCATATGCCGTCAAGCCTCACACCCTGCTAATATAAACATGTAGCCGCCCCTGTAAAGTTCCAGGGTAAAGTGTCATAGCTGTAATGTACAGTCATCGTCCCCGTCACCATCCACCTCTGCTCCACACTACCCTGCAGAGCTGCTGAGTGCTGCTGTGGTCTGACTGATCTGCCATCACACTGTTCCACAGTGGAAATACTGCTGATTCTCATGCACTGCTGGGTTCTCTTTTTGCTACTGTCCCGTCCTGTACTGTCTCATTCTGTCCTGTCCTGTACTGTACTGTCTCATTCTGTCCTGTCCTGTACTGTACTGTCTCATTCTGTCCTGTCCTGTACTGTACTGTCTCATTCGGTCTTGCCCTGTACTGTACTGTCTCATTTGGTCCTGTCCTGTACTGGTGGTAAACTGAGCAGTACCCTGGCATGACACTGTGGTGTCACACAGGAGGTGATGAATGAACAGTAATGCTAAAATCAATCTTGTAAACAATTCCATGTGTGGCTCTTGATCCACAGTGATCTGCAACCACTAGGCAGCACACCTTACAGTCAACATCAGAGTAACTGTGGCAGACTGCAGCTGTGAATTCTGACCTCCTGTTCATGGTGCAGTTTTTGTCCCAACGTATTGCATCCATAGGATGGGATTTGATTACATTATTATTTTATAAATTAAAACAATAATGAGTTCTGGTCTGAAACTGTCCCAGAATACACCAAGTGAAAAGTAGGGTGACTCACTAGACAGGTCCTAGGTAATGAACTGTCTGCATTAAATGATGTATGAAACCTTTTGAACTTACTGAAACTTTGTATCAGCACTCACACACAGTCATCATTGCATTTCTGTCCTGATCAGAAACATTCATTCTTTCCCCCATAAGGGCCCGTCACAACAGCATTAATAAAGGTGTGTTCAAGCAGAACACAAAGTGAATTTTAGACAAGGCACAGCAGCATACAAAGTTAATAGAAAGGCAACGTGAATTGGGGTGAGTATGCGATTTGAAAATGTCTCAACTTTTACAGAAAATTTGTGCTTACCCAAGGTCTTAATGAATCTACATCACGAAAATGAAGAAAGAGCTGAGCCAGAAGGCAAAGCTCTGAATTTACCAATTGGTCTACATCCCAACCCTCACCTATGGTCACGAGCTGGGTAGTGACTGAAAGAATGAGATCGCAGATACAAGCAGCCAAAATGAGAGCCACTGCTCCTTTGCATCAAAATGAGCCAGCTGAAGTAGTTTGGGCCCCTGGTTAGGATGCCTCCTGGACACCTCCCTCTGGAGGTGTTCCAAGCACATCCAGCTGGTAGGAGACCCCGGGGCAGACCCAGAACACTCTGGAGAGACTACATATCTTTTCTGGCTTGGAAACGTCTTGGGATCCCCCAAGAGGAGCTAGAAGGCATTGCTGGAGCTAAGGATGTCTGGGTTTCATTATTCAGTCTGATGCCACCGCAACCCAGTCCTGGATAAATGGTGGAAAATGGATGGATGGATGGATGGAACATAAAAATGGCAAGTAAACACAACTAGTTTTTTTCCAAGTGAATTAATAAATCTTTCTGAGCATCACAGTCACTCCAACACTGTATTTTCAATATCTGAGCCATTAGGTCCCAAAAAATTTAAAAAGTCTCAAAGAGCCGCGTCAATAAATTCATTGATGCCTTTTATGCTAACCAACATACACCCTTCAAGTGGTGAAGCCTGGCCAGCATACCACACACACGCACACACACACACATACAGGCAGGCAGAGGGGAAACGTTCCTCCTTGCTAATGTATAATCACTCTGTGAGTAAATGGCGGGAGTGTTTGACAGAGACATTAAACACATGCACACACACACATTAATGTGACAGATTGGTTGACAGAGCAGCTAAGGCCACACTGATAGCCCAGTGGGACAACCCTTTCAACATTCTACCAGAGCCCAACACTGATAATAATGAGACACTTGCACTTAGACACACACACTCACACACTTTGAATATACATGTACATGCATACGTGAAAGGATGACACATTCACACACACACACACGCACACACACTCACGCAAACACACATGCTGTCATGCTATAATGAAAGCTGTGACTAATGAGGCCGTCCCCCATTTTACAGGCCATATTTATTGTGTCCCTTGTCAGTAGCCGTAGATCATCTGCTGCCTCTGCCAGATCCTGGAGATGAGCACAGGCAGGGAATTAACTGTCTGTTAACATGCTAATTCACACACACACACACACACATACACACAAGGTTTATTACAGAAACAGAGTTTTACCATAGTCACCTAACCTGGACATCACAGCTTGCATATATGTGCGTGTGTGTGTGTGTATCACATTGGTTGTACAATGATGAGGGTATACAGGAGCATCTCCACAAAGATATATTCCCTTATTTTGTTATATCCCCAACAGCACAGATGAATCCCCAGATTTACTTCCAACACACTGTTTATGCTTTGAAATTTATCAGTGTGTGTGAGCTAAGTGTAGAATAATTTCAATTCATTGCAACTTTTCTTGTAGCTTTGGCAAGTATTTCTATCAATAATAATAATAATAATAATAATAATAATAATAATAATAATAATAATAATAATAATAATAATAATAATAAGGATTGTATTCTCAATGTTTATAGCTGAGATATGGGAACACAGTGACATCACTAAAAACAAGTCTGATGTGTCAAGACACACAAGCAGTCACATGATCAGACAAGCTGGAAACAAACCTCCAGGTTAGTTGAACTTATTTGGAAGAGAAAATGAAGGTGAACAGTAAAATTATTTCCCAAACTGTCTTGTAAATAGTGGTTTAAATGGCTTCTCAAACTTTTTGGGGAGAAATTACAGGGGAGATTTTTTTACAAGGACCCCTTCATAATGGTAACACTGATTAAGCATATGCTTACTACCATTTGTACTCTTAGATGCCATTGGAACTATTTGTACTCTAAAACTTTTCAACCTAAAAATGATAAACAGAAACACATTTCAATTTGAATGTTAATACCATTTATATACTTTTAAACAAAGGGTCATTTTATTCAAATTGCATTTGGACTCAACTTGACAGCATTTATACAGCTTGCAGAAATGACAGTCCTTCTCTAAAGTTGTGGCCCGGTTCACCATCTGTGTTTTCTGGCGAGTGTATTCCTCGCTCTTTCTTTTGTTTTGCCCTCATATTCCGGGTGCTTTGTAATCAGATGTCACTTTAGCTTGGCTGGCTTCATGGCTTTGTTCGCTAGCACCTGAAGACACATGATGCATTTTGGTTTCCTGTCACTGTTCTCAATAAAACCAAACTCGATATAACTGTTGTAATATTTTCTCAATTTAGCTAGTTTGGGCTTAGCGTCACATGACAGTGTGAACTGACTCAGATATTTCTCCATGCTGGTCAGCTAACCAGCTGGCTAATAAGCCAAGCTAAGCAGCAGCAGGAACAGTTTGTTGCACCCTGAGTGAAGTGAGTGATTCATGACATGGCCTATGTCATATCATGTCATCATGCCTCTCCTACTTGACAATACAGATGTTTGCTGTTACAACACACATAACTGTATGTGTGTGTGTGTGTGTGTGTGTGTGTGTGTGTGTGTGTGACAGCTCAGACAGACTGATTTCAGGAACAACACTTGTTCTTTTTCTTTTCCTCCAGAGTCTCTCCTTTCTGCTGGTGTATCTGTCCATTCACAAAGTGGAGTCAAACAGTATACACTCAAGCTGAAACTTTGAAAACTTGAGCAGAGTTGAAAATGTGTGCTTCTGAGTGCAAATCAGCATGTATTTTCCTGTTTGCATATTTCAACTGACTTTGTGTTCATTGGTGCTGGTTTTAAATTTCGCTTTGCATAATCCTGGCAGATTTTTTTGTCAGCTCTTGTTTAGAGGATCAATAATGAACTTACAAGCTCAACATGTGAAAATATGAGTTTTTTGTGGTTGTGGTTGGATGTAACTTTTAAACAACAAACACTGTTTATAAGTATAACAGTTTATTCATTTACCCAGCGTGACCTGATGTTTAATTTCCCATCAGGCCTTAAAAGAAATGCACTTAATCATTACTGCTGTTCTTCAACAATGCAGTCAGAAACTATGACCCCACAACAATAAGCATCATATGATGAACCTTGTATACAGTAGGTCATTCACAGCAGTGTATTTAGACCACAGTGAGGCTGCTCAGTCTAAAAACATAAGATGCTGATTGTGTGAGCAGCCCATTGACAATAGCTCAGCCACCACAAAAGCTCCTAAGATTCTCCAGAACACTGAAAGCGTTTGAAAAGCCCCGGCGTTAATAAGCCTCATCTGGATGTTTCGCATTTTCAGGAATGTTTCTCGTCCGCCTCCACAAACTCAGATGAGGAAACAGTTTGGCTGGGACGTCCTCAGATAATGTGGCCTGTTTTTCTCTTGTCTCGCCCACGGACGCAACAATGTTTGCACACTGTGGCAGAGAAGTGAGAGATGAGTGAAAGCCCTGCCAGATAAGAGAGGAGGAGAGGAGAAGGAGAAGATGGTCTGTAGTGAGGATGAAGAAGAGAAAAAGGAAAGGAGACGCAAAGAAGAGGAAAGAGAGGAGGAAGGAAGGAATGAGGAAAAAGAGGAGGGAGGAGAAATGAGAAAGAGAAAAAAAACTGAGAAGAAGTAGCAAACAAAGGGAGGAAAGAAATGAGAGAATGGAAAGAGCAAAAGGAATTACAGACAGATGATAGGAGAGAAGGAGAAAGATAAGGAGCGGAAGGGTATAAGGAAAGAGATGAAAGAGCATAAAAAGGAGAAAATGAAGGACACAGGATGGATAGAAGCAGAGTAGAGGAAGAAGGAAAAAAGTTAGTAGTGGAGGAGTGTAAGGATAGAGGAAGAGAATAAGATGAGAAATGAGGCATAGTATTGGTGTGGAGGAGAAAAACAAGCAAAGATGGGGAAAATTGGAGAGACAAGAAACAGGATGAAATGGAGGGAGTACAGGAGAAAGGAGGAATGAAAGAAGAGGAGAGGAAATACGAAAGCAAGTATGGGAAAGAGTAGAAAAGGTAAAGAAAGAAAAGAGAGAGTGGAGAAGGGAAGCAGAGGAGAAATGAATAGAGAAAATCAAAGGAGAAAGAAGAAAATAAGAGAAGGGACTAGAGGTGGGAAATGGGGGGAGGGGGAGAGAAAGAAAAGGAGGGGGGGTTCGCTGATGAGGCCTTTGGGGTTTTATGGCCGAACGCTCGGTGCGCCCACACCATGCCGGCCGCTCGATTACCAGTCTTTTATTTCAGCATCGGCTCCAGAGTCAGCCGGGGCTGAAAGCAGCAGGGGCCCCGCACCCCTCCAGCTTCCTCATCACAAGATCAATCAACATTTATCTGCTGCCGCCATCACTGCACTGACTTACATAATCCCTTTGTGTTCCACAGTCTCTCTGTTAAACAGCAAATAGTTCCAAACCCCAAATCTACGTGATGTTCCCTGACTTTATTTTGCTGTTTCATCTTTCTTCTATGTGACGCTATGGGTGATGAAGTTACTGGACTGAAGAAAAGTATAAAAACAAAATTGTACTTTTTATTTAATGAGGTACTCAGGGATATAAATTCACTATTGTCCAGAAACAGCTGAAGGAAATTAATTCAAGTTAAAGCCAACTTCCAATGAAATGACCGCATCTGTTGTTTTACTAGAAAAACTAGTCCATGCATTTGTTACTTCTAGGCTGGATTATTGCAATTCCTTATTATCAGGCTGCCCTAACAAGTCTCTAAAGACTCTCCAGCTGGTCCAGAATGCAGCTGCATGTGTACTGACTAAAACTAGAAAAAGAGATCATATTTCTCCCATTTTAGCTTCACTACATTGGCTTCCTGTAAAATCTAGAATAGAATTTAAAATCCTTCTCCTAACTTACAAAGTCCTTAATGGTCAGGCACCATCATATCTTGAAGAGCTCATAATACCGTATTATCCCACTAGAACACTGCGCTCCCAGTATGCAGTCTTACTGGTGGTTCCTACAGTCTTTAAAAGTAGAATGGGAGGCAGAGCCTTCAGCTATCAAGCTCCTCTCCTGTGGAACCATCTTCCAGATTGGGTCCGGGGAGCAGACACCCACTACGTTTAAGAGTAGGCTTAAAACTTTCCTTTTTGATAAAGCTTATAGTTAGGGCCGACCAGGCTCACCTTGGATCAGCCCTTAGTTATGCTGCTATAGGCCTAGACTGCTGGGGGACTTCCCATGATGCACTGAGCTCCTCTCTCCTCCTCCTCCTCTCCATCTGTATGCATTCATGTAACATCAATGCATATTGCTAACTTTGCTTCTTCCCCGGAGTTTTTTTTTTGTGCTTTCTCATCTCGCAGGAAACCCTGGGTTCTGGGCCGAGCCTTCACGGTCCTTCGCAGTCCTGTTGGCATCCTTCCCTGGCTATTGCTACTGCTATTGCTGCTGTTATTGTTATTGTTATGATTGTTGTTATTCTGTGTCAGACAGCAGTAAACACCAACTTACAGAGTTTTAAAGAAACAACCAGAAATTTAATATTTAGTAGTTTATATGCAGTTGAATTCCAGACAAATTTCCTGCAAAGTCTTAATGACTAAAAAAACTGAGAGATCCATTTAAACTCAAGTAAATATTCATACATGTTGAACTGTATGCTTGCATGTAGACCAATGGTACATTTTTACAACATCAAGGGGTATGCTGTAATGCGGCAATTAACTGGAAGTAAGTCATAGAAAATATACCCATTGAACACTGCCTACATATTCTCCATTACCAAATGACATAAGCATCTTCAAGAACATTTTGTAGAAATTTACATATCAGTTCTTTTCTTGGAAATGATTAAAACTATATGACACTCATATGACAAGGTCTTATGTAAATAAATAACCAAATATACTGGTTACTTTCCATAGAGGTTGTTTTGAAAAGATAATGTAGTTTTTTTGTGTGTTGTCTCTGCAGAATAGTGCTGGCAGTACGATGGGTTTTATAAATGAAATGAACATGTTGAAACTCTGCTCTGCTCTCTCTCCCCTCTTCATGCTCCCTCATTGTCTCTCCACCTTCATGTGCTCTCAGGGCCTGTCACTGTCCACCCACATCCTCAGATTCCCCCTGTCACCCCACACTGCCAGGACACCCCCAACACACACACATACACAGACACACACACACACACAGAAAGAGAGAGAGTGGTGAGGCTGACCATGTGGGAGATGGCTGCCTGTTTGGCCGGCAGATTCTCTTTCTTCTCCTCAGGCCGTGGGAGGTTTCTGTTTTTCTTGGTAATTTGGTGTAGGTGGCTCTTTCCTCTATTGAGGCTGACCATCAAAGGAATCTAAGAAAGAGGGCACTGAAATAACATATGACAGTGGAGAGAAGAATTACTATAATCTGATTGTTGCTATATTAGAATATTGCTTTATGGGAATTATTCTGCTGTTGGAATTAGAGGTGAAAATCTGATGATAAAAGTATTTTTGGAGAAAATGATGGACAGGAAGCTTTGTGTTTTGTATTTTTTTACAATTGGTCTTCCCAGCCAAACCACATCCTAATTGTTTTCTCCTTTCCTAGTTATCATTCCTCTAAAATACTTACAAATATACAAAGAGACAATTGAAGATTTTTGGCACATCATTAATTTGGCAGGATATGTTTAAAGCAATGGAATTAGTACCATTGCAGTTTGCGTGTACTGTCAAATGTTATTAAAACTGATTACTACTCTGACTTTGAAAAATGTTCCCTAAAATAACATTCATGTGCACTAAAACTCGAAACCCACACACGGAAATACGTGTGAATATTATTAAGAAAAAGAGAAAAATCCCCCCTTTCTGCTCCCTCTACAATCCACTCCATGAAATGATCCTCTCGCTGTTTCAGACGAGAACATTTCCATCTGCTCTGAAATCTGCTCCCAGACAACATACAGTATGTTAATATCAACTAAGAGCATGAAACCTGCAGCAGAAAAGGGAGAAGTTTCCATGCAAAACGGACAAAAAGGAAAACAACTTTGCATCAAAAACTAGACAGAGTTAGTCCAAATCTGTACATTAACTATGAGACGAATGCAGTTTTGTAGTTAATAACTGGAAAATCCAATGTTTTTGTGATTTATGGACGAGGTAGTAGAAGTGTATACAGAGCTGCTGGGGCTACTCACTGATGGCTGCTGCTGGCGTTTATCTCCCTGCTTCTTGACTTCTGATGGGAAAAAAATAGCTTCAACACAGCCAGTCTGCTCTTCCACTGACCTTGCTGCCTGGTTGCCACTTCTGCATGCCAGGCTGTTTTACCTGATCCCACGACAACATCCACTCCACTTACTTTATGTCTGCCTGGGTCAGATCAATGGTTCACCATTGCACTGCACTTCCCTGCTCCCTGTTTTTACTTTTTTGACAGTTTCAGAGCTAAGACTGAGGACAATTCTACCACTTCATCCTTGTCTAAGCTCTGGGTTTGTGTGGACAAGAAATCATCTGCAGTCTTCTGCTTCCCAAAGAGAGTAGGGCATTTGTTACATGAGAAGAAAGTAGTGTGTGGGATGTAGCAGTGTGTTAGTGTGTGTGTGTGTGTGTGTGTGTGTGCGTTCGTGCGTGCGTGTGTGTGCACGTGCGTGTGTGTGTGTGCTTTCTTTTAGGGGAGTGATAGGAGCTATGACAAATATTGGCAAAGTAGGTCTGTAACAAATACACTAAAGTTTGTGCAGCTATCCCTGTTAGGACATTGCATTTGCTTCTATTCATTGTGGACAGCCTAACCCTAACCTTAACCAGGACCCCATGAGGACTACTGGTCCCAACAAGATCGGTGTTTATACCGGAAAAGGTCCCTATGAGATAACGAAAACACACGCTCATGCACACACACACCCACACGCACGCATGCTCACTGTGCGCGTGTGTGTGTGCATATCCTGCACATGCTCTGGGTGGGCGATGGCATGCTGTGCATCATGACAGGAATGCAGAGAAAAGTCCTGTTGTTTTGTATTGTCTTTGTTATCAAAACCAATAGAATGCATACACACATTTTATAATATATCCCCCATTTATGAATAAATACACACTAACATTAATGTTTTAATGTAATTTAATTGTTTTAAATTGGATTTACCTTAACAGTTGAGTCATCTTGATGTATAATTTCATTGCTGTCCAATAGTATCAAAAGGTGTCATAGTTGTACAAGTGTTCAGACAGTGTATTAGCCTCCCTCATCAAAACTAAACAAAAGAGAGTTGGAGAGTTTGTTAGGAAAAAATACAACTACTTTCCATGAGCTGGTAAAATTTTATAAATATCATTTTTATTTGCTAATTCAGGAAAGAATTAGCAGCTGGGAATTCATAATTTCATATCTCACAAGTTAGAAAAATATAGTGACCTTAATATTAAAATATTAAGGTCACTATATTTCAGAACTGGGAATTATTTTAACAGTGTATGCTTATGAAGCACACGTATTATTGTGTCACACGGTACCTGGCTGCAAGTAGGAGGGAATTCAAATCATTTCAGTGGAATCACTGTGAAGGAAATCCCCACAAATATTTTGCATCGAGTTCAACTTTTGTGCAAACTTGCACCACTGACCAATAGCAAATGGTCTTGCTGACCTTTGAAGGGACAAAGGAATCTATCATAGATAGATAATAATAATAATAATAATAATTTAATGATAAAACTGATTTATTTATTTAATATTTCAGGATCTCTGTGATCTGAAATAATCCCTACTCTAAACCCCAGGCCAGCTCTGATTTTTCATGGATCAAAATCCCATTTTTTAAGTGATGGCTATATAATTTTGGAATGAATCTCTCAGCTCCCATTTATCATCTGCAGCCTGTCTAGAGGATCACATGGGAGCAGCCAAAGATCAGCAGGTCAGAGTTAATTGGTTTCCACTCATTAAAGCGATCCCCTGCCTCAGTCATTAGACTGAGCTGGGCTCCATCATTGACATTTGACTTCTGTACCATCATCAGAAAACATTAATGCTAATGTCCTGTAACAGCAATAAAGAGTTTTTAGAAAACGCTCCCTCATAGCAGCATCATTAGAGAAAGATGGAGAAAGAACTAATATTTGTCTGTTGTACACATACGTATATATGAATATAGGTAAGTGTGTGTGTGAGTGTGTGTGTGTGTGTGTATGCATGCGAAAGAGTGTGAGAAAGAGATTTAAGCTCCATCTATTATTCCACCCTTGAGGAATTTATTCAACTTGACTGTCCATTAGACACATGTCAGTCATGGTAGTTAATCGCAATGTCTTTTGTGAATAAGGGAGCATGCAAAGAACAATTCTACACGTTTCAGAGGATGCTGAGCAACAATGTCAAATTTTGCAATTCACACTAATATATAATGAAGTAATGACTCGTCACAATTCTTTGCAGTAGTTTGCAGGGTCATAAGTTGAATTCTGCCTAATTCTAAATTAGTTATGAAGTTATTTTGGCTGTAAATGTGTATTTACATGTTATGTCCAAAAATTATTTTAAAATTATTTAAAATGCTTCATTTTTTCCTATTTATAGTCATTCTTGCTTTGTGAACTCATCTTGACCCTGAGATATCATCCCACACTGGCTTCCCACCCACCACCAGTGCCAGTGTTTTTGGGTTTGTCTTACTATAGCACATACAGTAAACAAATGTATCACCTTTCATACATTTGCTACATTATTTATAAAGCAATGACATAATGTAATAAGTTATTACCTTACTTGCAAAAAGTTATAATGTAATGTGCTAAACTTTTCATCACATGATAGGCAGATTATTATGTTACCAGTTATTGAATTATCTTTTTTCATATAGATGTCTTGTCCATCTAAACACAGTTTCACAAGCTTTTAAACTGAACCATAAAAACCTAGAGAGGAAAAACAGGGTTGATCATCTTTTGTTATGAAAATGAACAATTTTGAACATGTTAAACACCATGCAGCACAGATACTGTAGTAGACACTTTTCTAGTTCAGTCCATAAATATCAACACCAATATTGGTTCATTAAGCCATATCAAACCCACTACAAAAATACATATTACACACTCTACTTTGAACACATCTGTGGTGGAAGAAGTATTGTGACTTAATGTAAGTAAAAGTAGCAATGCCAAAGTATAAATACTCCTTTACAAATAAAAGTACGTAAAAAATAGTTGCAACATTTACTTTTAAATACATAAATATAACTCTTTTACCCACACAGTGTAATATTTACTATATATACAGAGATATACAGTGCCTGTATAAGTATTCATCACTCTTGAAATTTTTCATGTTTTATTGTATTGCACCATGGAATCAAAGAGGATTAAATGTGGCTTTTTTACTCTGATCAACAGAAAAATTATATATATATATGTCAAAGTGAAAACAGATCTAAATTGACTTCAAATATAAAATGCATCCCCTGCTTTACTTGTAAAATCTGGATCTGAAAAGTAACTAGTACCTATAACTGTGAAATAACTGTGGAGTAAATTATAGTATTTCCCTGTGAAATGTGGTGTAGTGGAAGTTTAAAGTAGTATAAACTGCTATACCTGAGTAAATGTACTTTGTTACATTCCACCACTGGAACAGATTATTTTATATTATTTTTATTTTTGGAATTAAAGATGAAAATGTATGTTCTTATTATGGTGTGGATAGCTGCAGCTATTGACTTCATCTACTTAACTGTATGTAGAAACTAACATCTCTCAGAATGTTTGACAAACATTTCACCACAGCTTACTTTGTTTCTAGAAAAAATAGAGAATACAGACAGAGACAGACAGAAAATGGCAAAGACATTAAGCAAATAGCATCATTAAAGCCAGTTAATCTTCACCTGTTGACTTCCTACTTGTGGAGCGCTCCATTCATCTTCCAGCACCTCCCAGGAGCTGGTCAGGTGTCAGGCAGGCTAACAAATGACCTCAACTAATCGCTATTTAATTTACTACCAGCAGTCACATTGAGACATGAGGGCTAGGTAGAGACCAACTAACCATTTCCTTTATGTGTGTGTGTGTGTGTGTGTGTGTGTGTGTGTGTGTGTGTGTGTGTGTGTGTCTGTAATAGTGTGCTGCTCAAATATGGTTGAAGTTTACCCATTAGCCTGTCAGTACATTAATCATACAGCAAGGTTCTCTCAGCAATAAGTTGCTGTCCATCACATTAATTAACCACTATAGTAGCAATCATTAATGTCTCACATCAGCCTTGTGTCTTCACACGTCTTCTATGTGGTTTGTTGCTGCTGCTGCTGCTGCTGTTGTTTTTTCGGCTAACAAGTAGCCTACCCCCAACCAACACAAGGGTTCAATCAAAATCAGGTTTTTTAAGACCAACACACATCAAATGGGTCAGTTTTTGTCAATTTGACCACATTCATATAAAAATAAAAGTATGAGTTGCATTAAGTCTAATGACATCCTAACACTAACCCTGGGCTGCATTGATTTAAGTTGCCTTTACAGGAAATGATGCATGCCTGTAATACAGCAAATTTTATCTCATTGATAACTTTCTTACTGTTTACTGCTCACACTCTTTGCACTGTGTTAGAGTTGTATTAAGTTACTGCCAACTCAAACAAAACATCCTGATGCTGTTGCTTCAAATTGTTCAAAGTGTTCAACTGACAAAACACGGGGTGGCTTTCATTTTCAAGCAGCCACAGGAAAGGCAATGTATTTGTTGCCACGGTTTGCACTAAACATAATAGTTCATCAATGTTTACAAAATACGGTAACAGTAATATTCTGTATTTTTTGACTGCAGATCAGTGTGAAAGATTAAAGGTAGTAATGAAACAAAAAGTAGCAGCCACAGTGAGCTGTTAGATGAAGTGCTGCCAGGCACCTGGCTATACCTCCAATTCCTCAGCAAGCAAACCAACTTTTTTGTGCCCTGCTGTTGTCTGTAAAAACACTTTGCAGTTGCTCAGCACCAGTTTGTTTGGCTGTGCTGTAAACTGACACAACAGTCCTCTGTTGTATTTCTGACTATAATAGCAGATCAAGAAGTGATTGCTACCCCCAGAATTCTGGCACCTATAGTATTAAGCCACACTTAATGTTACCATGGTAATGGTAATGTTGCCAAATCAACCAGGAATGAAATATTAAAAACACAGACTAACGACTTAATGAGGTACACTAGTGCAATGCAATGCAATCCAAAACAGCAGCCATGAAGTAAATGATTAGGGTTTAATATGAGATAGTCCCCCTACGCAGCAGTAGGGCAGTAGATGTTGCTTATCAGTGGAAAACCTGTAGGGGTGTTGAAGAAAGCAGCACTGTGGTCCGTGCAAAAAGAAAATGTTTATTACTGTAACAGAAACGTAAATGAAACTGAGACAAAGTTGAATCTAAAGAAAATGAACAACGTTGCTTTGTGCAGTTCTGCAAAATGTAATTTACTGCAGAACAGTTTCACCTTCCTTCCACTGCTTGTCACTTACTGCACCTAATGATGCACACCTGAGCAGGTGACCTACACACATCACAACAGAACAACAACAAAAAAGTCATTACCTTATTCAATTTAACAAACAATAACCCTGTGAACAACAAATAAAATCACACAAATGAAAGAAGCATGCGTTCTGTTATTTGTATTAAAATCAGAAATTCAAAATTAAAAGACTAACTGAAACACCAGACTGAAATGAATAGTGTAAGACAAAAACAAAAAAATGTAATGATGTTTTCTGTCACAGTGAAATTAATGTAAAACAATAGCTGCCTAGAATGTACAGAATGAAAAATACATTTAATACTATAAAAGCATGCTTTGGCCATGAGTGCATACAATGAATATGTGACTTGTAGTGAATGGGCTAAAACATGCAAAAGGGCTGGTGTGGTGGTCTAAATACTGCTTATGCTACTGTGTTTGTCACGTAGACAGTATAGATATATATTATGAGCCTTCAAAGGATTTTATCCAGATCAACCATTTAATGTTATTAAAATAATAAAGTAAACTTACCCACAAAAAATAATGAATCTATCTATATCAGCACTAAATTTCTTCTCATCATAACTCGAGTTCCATGCAGAGTCGCAAATGCTTCCACCCAGTGAGTCCAACTTCTACTATTTCTCATCCAGGCAGCTCAGTTTAAGAGGACATGTTTTCTCTGGAAGAATCGCTTGTTGAATTTTGCTTTATACACAAAAGGCATCTGTCATATCTAATCTCCAAAGTGTGACTACAGAACATGGCATCTCTTTTTCCCACATATTCTCTCATCGTTATCTCTTCCCTTACATACCATGTCAACATTAAATATATTTTATTATGGCATCAATATTCTCCACATCCTAGCTTCAGAAAACTCTTTTGTCTAATTGTGTGAGGGACCAAGCAGTGAGGCTATAAGGAAACAGGAGTGTAAATGAAAAACAGGGGTTTCATTTAAGAAACCATTACAAACCAAGAACATGATAACTAGGCCTATAAGAGAGGTCAACAAAATATAGCTATACTCAATATAACAACAACTAAAAAAGATGAACAAACTGATGAACACAATGACACATGAGGGAACATATATAGTGACTTGGCCAAAACAAATAACATACAAGGGGGAAGACAATATGGACACCTAGTACAATGCATAGACTGTAAAAAATATGGACGTAGCCACCATGACGTCACCCAATGGTTTCTGAAGAGTGGTTGCGAAGCTCAAAGTGGGCAGCTCCAGCCGTCACCATCTTGGTAGTGCCTGACTCCACCCAACTCCCAGCTAATCCAAAATGGGCAAAGAGGTGGAGCTGAGGCGGGCCCAATGAAGCCTGGTTGCTGAAACAATCCACCTAGCGGCTAGCGACCTGTCACTCAAAACAACCATGCAATTAACTATAGAGACCAAAACCATTTTTTGTACCAGGCTGTAAACATTAGGGTCTATGTCGATTGACTAACTTTTGGAGACAGCCTAAAATAGCCATTCGAGGAACTGCAGTTTTTGGCACCTCTGAATTGGCTTCATTTTTCAGCCCCTTGGAGGAGGTTGCCGCTTGGTACAACTACAACCCCCCCCCCCATTCCCTCCCCCCAGGAAGGACATCCCCTAACAACCACCGTAACTCAAGACAAAGAAACAAATGATTAATACAACAGAAAATTGGATTTCAAATCAAATTACCTGTGTGGTGTTAATTGGTTGGATGTATAGTTGACTTTAAATGAAACAAACCTGTGTAGGAAAGCAAACTAAGGAAGTGGGAGAATGTGAATTGGGTGAATATTACGTGTATGTATGTGTATGTGTGGCTGTGGCCATCAGAAATTGCTTATACTAATTACTATGTTACCAGTTGAATCAATGGATGTATTCCAAATGATTGTGTACAGGATAAAGTCATATGACCTGTAATTGTAACTGTGGCCACTATGGCACAATCATCTCATAGCCCAGCGCTATTCCTGTCAGCTTTAAATCAGTGGTGAAACTAAACTAACCATGGTTTAGGCTGACGACAAAACACTACAAACTACTGATATTAACACATCCTCCTTCTTTTTCCGTGTGACATTAAGTGTCTACATAACATAGACACGAAAGTAGAGATAACATAATGTCAACCAAACCACTACTTTAATGCATTCATTTTTTCTAATTTAGGAAAATGATTGTAATGCACACATATAGTGTAATAAACCTTTATTTTATGCTAATAGATCAGAAGGATCAAAGAGTAGCACAAGATCTTAAGGAAAGAGCAAATTAACAGACAAATATCTGACATCTTATTGGTCCCTTACTTCCAAAATTGTTTGATCCAACACATCTCTAAACACAGCATAGGCTTGCTCCATTTAAAGCAAGTACTAAAGATGCTATTACTGTATAATATCTCATTCAGAACCATAAAATCTACATTGATACATTAATACATCAAACTACTGGAACCCTGTGAGGCTTGGCACCTCTCTAATAGCCTGGGTGATTAGGATCCTGACCAGTCAAGTAGCCTATATGCAAACACACACACACACACGCGCGCACACACACACACATGCACGTATTAACGGCACATGTACATTCCTGTCCATTGAGCTAGCGTCATAAAAAATTACAATCTGGTAAATGGAAGACTGGCATTCAGGCATTATTAAACATGTGTATCACTGCCATTACTTTGATGACTTCATTGATACCATTATGATATCTGATCATCTTCATTAACTTTAACTCTCACAATTTCATGCTTTGTTGAAATGTGAGATCAATTGCATACTTAAATTTCAAATACAACATCCTGGTCATCATGCTCCAAACTCCTAAGTGTGTGTGTGTGTGTGTGTGTGTGTGTGTGTGTGTGTGTGTGTGTGTGTGTGTGTGTGTGTGTGCACGTGTGTGCGCACGTGTGTGCGCGTGTGTGTGTGTGTGTGGGAGGATGTCAGGAAGACGAATGACCTCAGTGTCATCCAAGCAGTCAGAAGTCCTGTCATTAGCAAACAACACAGAAGAGGAGAGAATCAAATGTATGTGTGTTTTACTTTTATGGCATGTTATCACTACACATTCAACAAGAACAAGTAATTAAAAGGAGAAAAAGGATGGCATGTGAAATAAAACTGGAAAGAAAACTGTTGTTCAGATGGAATTAAATGCTAGTTCATGTGCTGACACTGTGATGTAACAGAGTACTGTATCCCCAGAGACAGGACATTCCGAAATTCCGACGTGACATGTTTTTAGCAGATGTGTAAAATTCTGACATTAAACCTCAAACAAAAAAAGGAGAACATCCAATAAATAGATATAAAAAGTTTTTTCTATTTCAGATCCCATTTCAGTTATTGAGGTCACTGTATTATTTATATTTATTTACATTTCACATGACAGTTCAGAGGAAAGGACATCTCATTTCTCTCAAATCGTGTTTCCTCGTTTCCTTTCTCCTCACATCTTTCCCTTGCATCTCATCTTGCATCTTCAGTGGGAGGGACTGATACGAGGAAAAGATGCGAGTGAGGGAAATGTGGATGCAATGAAGAGAAATGGAATGTACCAGATACCATGCATTTTTCTCTCACTATTTTCAAGGAAGAAGCTAGGTAGCCAGCTACTATATGTATGTATGACATCCTCATTCTTAACCCCACCTGCCTGGCTGAGGAAACAGTCATCAGTGAAAAAGTAGCTCTATCACAACCCATATTTAATAATAATGATAATAATAATAAAAATCAACACAAATCACAAATCAACAAACATCAGCTCCTGATATCATTACATCCACACACACACACACACACACAAACACACAAGCACTTAATGGATTATTAGGGTGATCACTTCCTTCAAATTGGTCCACACATTCATTCAAACTCAGCCTCCCCCTCTTCTTGCCATCCTGAAATTGAGTGTAATCCTATCACCATGTTATTGCTTTGACTCTCTCTCTGCTCAACAAGTACATTAACACAGCTAGGTGAGCTAATGAGAAGACTTAATTGGTAAATTGGCCTGTTTGGTTTGGGACCTGGTGGATCATGTTCTTTTTTCATTTAGGCTGAGGTTACCTTTGCTCAAATACACAAACAGCCTTACAATACTTACACTATCTCTTCCCACTGTCCTCTCATTTCTGTTGTGTTGTGGGTGAACTTGCAGTGTTTTGTTTTTGATTGTATTTTCTGTATTTGCTTTCTGTATTGTTTGTGTATTTGGTTGCATTTTCAGCATCTCCCCTTTAGGGGTTTTTATTGTTGGCCCCTTACATGGAGTATTTCCTCTCTCCATTTACCTTGCATGGGGAAAACATCCCTGAAGGAGCTGCTTTGATTGTCCATCTGGACACACTGAATTGATAGTTTGTGAAGAGTATTTTTCGAAAAGTAATGACAGATTTATGCAGGATTCATGCTGGGTTAGCGGGGAGGTAAAGACACAGTGACATAAAAAATAAATTAATCATTCAACTATATTTGTTATTTATTATTATTATTATTTATTATCCAAATATATGTCCAAAAATTGCTTTTTTAGTTGCTTTTTTAAAATCAAATTCCCTGTCTTTTCTCTTCCTGTAAAATGTTTTCATATGTTTGATAACTCATGTTGAACTCAGGGGTGTACACAAAAATGTATCCAATCAAATGGGATTTTTTGTATAAACCAAACTTGTGGTTAACAGAGCAATATCATAAGGAGAGGTGTGTTTTTGTATGTCAGTGGGCAAAACAGTGGCGTCACCCATTGGTTTGAGGACTCCCATTTTGAAGCCTCGAGTTCGTCATTTCAATTGTTGCCATCTTGCCATCTAGCTTAGTTAGCACGATGTCTTTACAGTCTATGGTAAACTGTGATAATGCTCATGCTAATTTCAGCTTAAATGTACTTACCAGAAAAACTGAACATCCGACTCCTTAATGGGTCTTTTAGTACAACCAAACACTGAACAAGACCTTTTTAGGCAATGTTACAATTAACTTTCATGAACTTACCTACGTTACCTAACTAATGTTGTCGCCTTAGTAGCACCTGTCACTCAAAGTGGCTATGCCCTTAATTATGCATAACTTTAAGCCTTAATACAAATTTAAGCAGGTGAGTTATATAGAAATACACCCCTGTACAGTTGTCATGGACGAGGAAATAGCTCTAGAGATCAAGACCATTTTTTGTACCAGGCTGTATACATGGGGATTGACTCGCTTTTGGAGCCAGCCGCAAGTGGCCATTTTAGGAACTGCAGTTTTTGGTACTTGCACGTTGGCTTCCTTTTTCAGCCCCCGAGGTTGCCACTTGGGTAGACAAGACGGACACCAACTATAACTAAATACAAAGCAGAACTAACTAAACCTCCATGACATGGCAGTGCATGGTTTGAGCTGGCTTCAACATTTGGCTCCTCAACCTTCAGCCACACCTTTTTCTCCAGCAGGGAGGACATGCCCCAACAACCACAGTAACTCAAGACAAAGAAACAAATGATTGATACAAAAGAAAACCCTATAATGTTAAAATGTGTGCACTTCATATATGTAAAACAATCTAATGATGAAAGCAAATAAACAGATTCCAAATCAAACACACTGTGTGATGTTAACTGTTTGGATGTGGTTGACTACAAATGAACCTGTGTGTAATGAGGTGGGAGAGTGAATCAGGTGAATATTACCATGTTGCTGTGGTCATCACAGTGTGTGAAGGGGGGGACTCAATGAATCAGGTGCACACAAAAATCCTAATCAGTTTGGAATAAATTGTGTAATTACGGTTTTGTAATGGGTAACACAAAGTGGACTGGCTTCTTCTCCATAGGAACAGAGGCTGAGGCTCATGGATAATGTAAAGCCTCCCACTATCCAAATCTGACAGGAAAAACTCGATTTCTCAACTGATGACCATAACATTAACCTATCGTAGTTTTGTGTTGAGAAATGTTAAGGATATCATACAATTAAAAGAAAATCTTGCCATGGGAATTGACAGTGGGGAAAATACTTCCAGACAGCTGGTCCTCCCACCCTCGGTTCTCCAATGGGACTGATGCTCAGAGTGTTTTATATCGCCACAGGTGGGTTAACATTGGCCTGAATAGTTGCTCTGGGCATCTAATAATGACGCGGCTGGGTTTATGTTGGAGTTACTTGAAAGCCCAGTGCATCTCTATACAGACGCCAAAGGGTACCTTGTGCATCTGCATGAGACACTGAGGGGCATGACAAATCGTCAGTATTTGACGACCTGGGAATGAGGTCCTCTGCAGGTCTGTGTTGCACTGTGGTCACAACAACAAACCCACCTTTTAGTGGTCCAAATCTGAAGGATTTGATTTAACTCCTGCTTGCAATTGTACACTGCCAACATATTCTGTGTCACTGGGAAATTCACCACAGTACACAAGCTAAACACGCTCTAACTTTAATTTAACTGTGACTTGCTGTGGTCACTCTAGCTAGTTTCACATTCACTTAAATGGAAGCCTGAACTTCTGACAACTTCAAGAATGCGTTTCCTGTTTCAGTGTGATCTGCAACTTCAACTCTGAATTTGCACAGCCAATAGAAACACAGATCCACTGTTTGGAAAAGAAGTCTTTATTTCAGCAGTCTGTCACCAGACTATTTTGTACAATATCACACTACTAGTATACAAATCACAGCATTACTTTCATACACTGTTTACAGAGTGTGATCACTCCAACACAGTATTGATGCTTCCGCATCGAGATTTTACATCCATACATAGCGAGGCTACATTTTATTACCTATTACTTATTTATTACCTGTAACCATAATCTTTCCCTAACCTTAACCAAGGGTTTCAGTGGAGTAACCCTAACCATACCTGAAACATAGTCATGACCTATTCCTAACCATACCCATACTGTAGTTACCATGCACAGATGATGTAGAAAGTGAGAATTTGAAAAACGTTGGCATTGAACTTGTCGCCCTGCACCATATATTTCTGTATTTGAATATGACAACCCTTGTCACCTCCAACTTCCTCTGTGCTGTCATTAACCTGCGTTTTTGCTCATTTTGTCAGACCCATAACATGATAATCTATATTATATAATATCTGCAGCAGTGGCTTTGTAATGACTGCTGGTTAACAGGAAGTATTTATGAGTCATGATCAAATTCCTCTTTACTTCTGATGTCTGACAACAGAAACAGAACAATATGTAAATGAGAACAACTGAATGAGAATGAGAACAACATGAATTCAGTTGTACTCAAACAGTGTACGTGATCACAGAAGAGCAGGAGACTCTCTGTGGTGAGTGTTCCATCAAGTCAGCCCCCACCCCCATATATGTGACAAAGTTGGTAACAAATTAGCTGTTAATAATACAGGCATTTATATACATTGACAAGTGAATTTCACACCTCAGAGAAGCAAACATAAAGATGCAGCAGATTGTCTGCAGCAGCTGTGATGCAGCTAGATGCTGCGGACAGTGGGAGTTATGTGACTGTTCCTTTAGCCCAGGGATATGCATCATGTGAAAAGCTACATAAGATACATATTAGATTATCACAACGTTACAGGTTTAAATCTGATTCTTGAGCTCTGAGTCTTCTTAAGTTGTCCATGAAAAAGCTCATTTCTGACTTGGTTGCACAATTCTGATCTTCACATGACAGAGCAGCAGAGAAAATGTTTCTTTACAACAGTAATGAAAACATCATCTGCTTTTATTATGGATGCAGTCCATATGGTAGCCTGTGAGCCTCTGCTTGATAGAGCATGATTCTGTGTGAAAGCTGTTTAATGTGTTTGAAGCTGTTAACAAGCAGAGGACAGTTACTAATGATTGGCTGAACTTGGAGGTCAAAAGTGAACAAACTTGAGTCAACTCTGACCTTTGTTGACCCCAGAACCAAAACCCTGAACCTTTTTTGTCAAAACCCATTTGAGCCCCACCCAAACTCAGTGTTAAAATTTCCAAAGACCCTCAGAGAATGCACAGTAGTCTCAGTGTCAGACCCCCAAATCAACCATTCTTCAGTATCACAACATGGCTGCTTTTTCCTCCACTTTCTGCTGTGGGGAAGCTGGGTGGTTCAACATAAATTGATTTGTCCCAGTTGATAAAATGACAAAAAAAAAATCCACCAGGCTCATTGTGCAGTTAAATGATATGAATGAAAGAAATAAAGATAATGTTATGAAGGCTGATTGTATGCTAATTCTAGATATAAATCATATTTGTGAAAGAAGTTAAAAGACAGAGAGAGACAGCATGAGAAAGTGAGAGAGGGTGGGGGGGGGGGGGGGTGCTATGTCAGAGGAAATATTGAATCCATATCTCCAAATTCTCTGGCTCGACTCAATGAGGATGAATGTTTAGAAATATGAATGTAAAGATATTATTCAACTAAATCATGAATAATAAGGCATCTGTCATGAAAACAGATGGTGGTGTAGTGTGTAAATACGCTTCCATATTCAGTCATCACACACAATCTGCTACAGGACACTGCTCCAACTCAAAGCGCAAATCCACCATAAAACAGAATCCACACTGACACAACATGACAGTATGTAGATGGACTGAGTGTTCAGTGGATTCATGAGGATTTGTCAAGAATGACCCAATGCAAGAAATCATAGACGCATTTTTGGTTGTTGTTGAACACGACACTACCCAGCTGTCTTGTGTTGCTGTCCAAAATATTTACCAATATTTTGAATGAATGAATATCAGGAGAGTTCTTATCAGTTTAGATAACATTATACCATGGATGTATTGTGCAGGAGAGAGAAAGATATGACTGTGAGTCAGCATTGCTGGCAGTTTGTCTGTGACTAACCACAGTACTAGAACCAAAACTCCCCTGCAGGCCAAAAAGCACTTTCCACATAGACCACCACTGTAAAAGAGATATGGTATAACGTTAGTAAAACTGTTCCATAGCAACAACCAGCACCATAGATGGGATTTTAGAACTACTGAGGAAATGAGCCCCAGGGAAATTGGAACCACATACAAAAATAAATCCTCTAAAATGTCTGAATAATTTAGATTTGTTATATTTCATTTATTATTCATTTAACTGTTCAATTATATTTCCCAACATGAAGGTCTAATTGCTGTTTCAAAGCCCTCTCCACATTGTCAGTAATAAAACTCTGGTGAGGAAATATTGAATCCTTTAAAAACATAAACCAAAGGACGCAGCTTTCCATGGCTTCGTAATGCTAGCATGTTAGCATACACTTACTGACTTTTGCTAATTAGCCCAAAACACAAAGTACATAGTGGCTGATGGGAATGTGAGTTTTACAGATGTTTTGTTTAAACCAAAGTGTCATTGAAGGGATCACTAAAGTATTATAATTCATCCTAGCTGTGATACAGAGCACTAAGCAAATTTTCACCTCACGTTACTTGTATGAGTTTGACTGCTGGACCGCTTGTGTTTATTCACCCCAAATAGCGAAATACCCGCTTCATATTAGCTGTAAGCTAGCTAACAACAGACACACAGGCCGTGCCTGAGAGAGTGTTTCTGTGTGTTTGTGTTCAGTACAGCCTCTGACTGAACTCATAACTCACCAGAGACTCTGGTTCTTTCTATTATTTCTATTATTAGTCTCTCTCCTTTTGCCTCTCCTGTCTGTCTCCTCTCCTCTCTGAAGTACATTCATAAAGTGCTGCAAAACGTGCAAATTTTTCACTCAAGTTGAAAGATTTTCAGCTTGCGCAAATGCATATTTGCATAAATTTGCATCACCTGGGGCGAATCGTACCTACTTGCATCTTTGCACTGACTTTGTATGTAATCGCGCTGCACAAAAAATTTGTTTCACATTCTGTCTGAACACACCATAAGGGCAACATGGATATTTGTACCAAATGTCATGGAAATCCAGCTGTAGAGATATTTTGCTAAAAAAAAAAAGAAGTGTCAACCTCATGGTGGCACTAAATGGAAAATCAGGGATTGTCAAAGTCATTAGGATTCATCCTCTGGGGACCATGCATGTCTGTACTAAATTTCATGTCAGTCATTCAATAGTTGTTGAGATATTTTGTGGTGGACCTACTGACTGCCCCTCAGACCCGATGCAGATCAACATTACCATCCTGATAGAAGCATGCTGCTAGCATGGATATAAGCTGTTGAAATTCCAGTTGAAAATAAAAATCAAACCGACATAAATACTTCAGTCTAACATTCTATTTGTACTAGACAGAAGCTTGAGGGACATGGTCACATCATACTGTCTGTACAGGAGCTGACAGGTTTTTTAAGACAAATTAAAAAAAAAAAAACAACAGACAGACCTTTTATTTATTTATGTGTTAGTTTCTTTGGGTGTATTAAAGCAGCCAGATTGTTAGCATTGGCTTTCACTTAGCTGTTTGGTTAGGCGCAATATAAATGACTGTGGATTTTGTCTTCATTTAAGCCAGACAGGGTTTCATATTTTGAATGACATTTTTTTATTCTGAACGTCTTTTATTACATACTGTATATGAATGTCTGCAGGTCAGGTGCTGCTGTACAGATCAGCCGACATTCTGTGTCACATATTCATATATTTAGCTTGTCAGCCAAGTATAGATTTGAAAGCATGCATATTTATTCTCCACCCACAGTTTACCTTTAATTCATTCTGTATTGTTACTGGAGGCCTACACCAAACTAAAGGTCAGTTTCAAGACAACCCAGAAATGTGTGGATGCTTACCGTGCACCTCTGAAACCATACAAACAACCGCATACGCACACGCACACACACACACACACACACACACACACACACACACACACACACACAGTAGTGGGTGGGAAAGGAAATCCCCTCTGTGTTTTCTTTTTCTCCAGCTATGAGTGTGTGTGTCTGACACTCAAACCTGTTCAGCAGCATCTGGTCTGAGCTTGGGATTTTCCTCACTCTTCATCCACATTACCAGACTCACCTTTAAGATGTAAGATGTAATTTTGTGAAGTGAGCTTTACTTGTCTAAAGGTAACCATTAACTAACCATAATGTTACACACAGGTCCACTATTAACATCTACAACAATATGTACAATACCGCATCTTTCAAAAACCCTCAGATAAGAACCCATAATAATAAAAACAAACTTTCAGATAAAAAAAATGAATGAATACAAGTAAAAAAATAAAATGATTTAAATCATTTTAATATAAGTAGGTATATGGTAAATAAATAGGAATATAAATCAGGCATAGAGATCAAATAGATAAATAAAAAATAAATAAAAAGTATGAAAATAGAGCTGCTGTTAGAGGCCAGCAACCAGCTAAATGCTGCCTCAGCAAAGAGTGTTTTAGTTTTTCTTTTGTTTTTGTTTTTTTTACAGTGAAAGGCGACCTGAATTCCCTCCCTGGTTAAAAGAATACCACACGTGAAGTGCTTTAAAAAATAATCAAGTCATTTTAAAAACAAGGTAAAACTAACAGCGCCAGTTCAGGGCCCTCATATCATAGCAGATGGCCCCTTCTCAGTCCTGCGTCTCTCATGAACTCAGCATTTGAACTGCGTACGTAGCTGTGACTTGCATAAGGAACTTTCTTCCTTTTAGAGAAATTTTGACATTACCCTTGTCTAACTTCTACAGGTCCCTGCAGGTTCAAAGTTTTGCCAAAAATTCTATTCTCCATGTCTTGGGGCCCCACACAACAACAGAAGATTGTTTAAATGCTGTCTTGTTGCAATAGGATATAATTAGAGCTGCAACAAATAGTCAATCAATCAATTAGTTGCCAGCCATTAAATTAATTACCAATTATTTTAATAATTGTTTTGAGTCATTTTTAAGAGAAAATTTCAAAATTCTCTGATTCCAGCTTCTCAAATGTGAATATTTTCTGGTTTCTCTAGTCCTCTGTGAATCCCCTTAGACAATCCACTCAGCTGAAGATGAATGAGAAGAGGAACTTGGCTCATAGTTTAAGTATATAGGCGTAATTGGCTAAACTTTTTCCAGGAATATAAAAATTCTGAAGCTGGCATTATCAGGGCATCCGGAGCCATATGATTTGGGCATTTGACATCCAGTCAGATGTATATGGCACCTTTTTTTTTTTTTAGGGTGCCCTTGCAGGATGTAAGGATGCAGGATGCACAGCCGAACAAGCAGCTGGGCCACTCTCTCCACTTTTTAGACAGTGACTGACTTTCCTCAGATGGAAAAAGACTGCACTACCATCTCATAAACACTGGCTAGAGGAGGTAATGGCACATCTCAAACTCACGCACACCACTCATGGCAAGATCTGGCAACCATTTCTGTCTTATTTTGAAAACTGGAGGAATTAATGTGTGATAATAGATCTGTTATTTTCTCCTTTACACTGGGAATGGACAAAGGCTTTTCTTAATGTTTTTATGTGTGAAGAAAGACTCTGTGAGGATGCTTTCTTTGTTTGTTGTTTAAAAATATTCACTCGCACTCGCACTTGCTGCATTGATCCTCCATCACTAAAGCCATGACGCATGGGCAACATTTAAGGCAACTGTTGATCCCTGCAGCCCATTATTTTACCCATATTGATTCTGCCCTGACATTAAAATGCTTTCTCTGTCTTCCCCGTCTGTCTCCTTGTCAGTCATCAGACACAGAGGAGATAATCTGGTGAAATCATCTGTGACTTAGGGAGACAGAAGACCTTTGTGTATATACAGTGTATAGGCATTATGAAGTTTACCACTAATACTCAACTTTATGTTCTAGAAGAATAGCTCAACATTTTCAGAAATGGCCAGAAATGTTTGAAAGATTTTTTAATCATCAAGTTACTTCTTGATGTGCTGATGCATCGTGAATGAAAAGCAGGTAAAACTTGTTTGATTTTCTTCAGGTTTGCTAGCAATGTTACAAATGTCACTTCCATTAAATTCTGTTAAATTGAAAGCACAAATTACTAAATCGAGAGCACAAGTTACTAAATTGAGAGCACGAATTATTAAACTGAGAGCACAAATGAATAAATCAAGAGCACTAATTACTTACTCTTCTCTCCATGGCCCCTGCCAGGCTCCATATAAGCCAGTTTTAAGGTCAAACTAAAATTAAATTACATGCATTTTTCTGCATACAAATGATTTTTTGGGGGAAGAAAATCAGACTCAAAGTGGAGAAATTATTATTATCATGATGATTGGTGATGATGATTAGTGAGACAACACCTAACAGGTGAAACAAGACAGAGGGTAACACAATGGGTGACTTGAAAAGGTTGACACATCATAACGAAACATGCATTAAAAAGGCAAAAGCAAATAAAACTGGGTTTGGGTATGAATTGAGACTGATGTGAAAGAAGCAGTTCTTGTGTATTGAGGTTTGTGTATTAGTGGGTGTGTGATGTGTATTAGAGACAGAGCAGGGCAATCTGCTGTATATAGTGACGACACCTGTATATAAAAATAATTTTGACTTGATTTTTGATTACAAAAATGGATTTTTGTGTTTCATTTCATGTCAAATCATCAAAACCATGCTGACAATAATAAGCATGTAATACAGAAATATATATAGTAAAACAGTTGTGAGCAGCCAAATCAGATGGCATGTTAGTGATAACGTCTCCATATACTTGAATGAATAATATCTGAACCAACAATATTGTGTGTAGGAGTGTTTTGTCCCTGGAAATATGATCCACTGAGCCGACAGGTATGAGTGTGATGTGTGTAGAGTAAGGGAGGAATCAGCTGGAGGTCTCTGGGACAGTGACAGGAGTGCGTTCTGTACTAGACTGTATTAAACCAGCCATTTGAATGCCTAATCACTGAGTCAGTTGTGTGGATCAATAACTGTATCAACGCCATACACGTATGTTAGCTTCATATTGACCTCTGAGCAGTAGAAACCTGACTTGCTGTCCTATTTAATGCAAATAAACAGTGATGAGTTAATGGAGGTCATCAGTGACGCACAATCACAGGGACAAAAAAGCCAAAGTACAAAATTGCAGCATGAACATGCGAACTGCAAACAGCCCTCTTCAGCACACACACACACACACACACACACACACACACACACACACAAACACACATACAGAATGTGGAGTATTGTGGAGTGTAATGGTGCATTGGAAGGTTTCATGTATTATGACCTAATGCGTCACAGATAAAGAGGCTCTCCATCTCTCTTCCCGCTTCCCCTCTCTCTTCCTTTCCTCTCCACCCCTCTTTTCCTCCCCTCTCATGTCATCATTTCTCCTCCTCTCCTCACCTCTTCTCTCCTGTCCTCCTTTCCCGCTCCTCCTCTCCACCTCTCTCCATTTCTCATCTCAAACCCAACTTTTTCCTTACTGCCTTTTCCTAATTGTGTACTCCTCCTTTTTGTTTTATTTCTTCTCTTCTCCTCCCCTCTCCTGCTGTCCCCCTCCTTTCTTTCCTCTTCATCTTAATTCGCTCCTCCTCTTGTCTTGTTCTCCTTCTTTCATTTCTCCTTTGCTCTCCCGCGCTTCCTTTTCTCCATCTCTCCCCCTGTCCTCTACACATCTCTGCTACTTTTGCATTTGCTCCTCTCTTCCTCTATTCTCCTCGCCCTGCCTCTCTTACTTTGATCCTATTTCTTTCCTCCCTTCACCCCACCTCATCTCTCCTCCTTTTCTGCTCCTCTTCTCCACTTCTCTCCATCTCTTATCTTCTCCCCAACTTTTCCCCTTCTCCTTTCCTCTTGTTTCCTCTTTTTCCTGTCCACCTTTCACCTCCCCTCCTCTCTCCTCTTCTCCTGTCCTCTCCTTTCTTCTCCTGTCCTTTCCTCTCCTCTGCTCTCCTCTCCTCTCCTGCTCTCCATCTTTCCTCTTCTCTCATACTTGTTCTCTTCCTTTCATCTCTCCTCCCCTCTCCTGTCCTTTGTTCTCTTCTCTCCTCCTTATTTCTTCTCCTTTTCCTCTTCTCTTCTCTCATGTATCCTTCCTTGCTCTCCTCCTACACTCTTCCTCTGTGACAGACAAAGATAACTCATTTCATCCTGCAGCGATCTCTCTCTCTGTCACACACACACACACACACACACGCTCCTATGCAAAGACATACAAATGGACACACTGCATCCCACCCACACTGCTTATCTGACACTTAGCTATGATAAATGTGTGACCTCTGACCTCTAATACCCTTGATGCCTAAAACTTGAAACAAGTTCACCTTTAATTACCAGTGTTAACATGCAAATCACTCACACACACATACTCACACACACACATGCAGCCGTAACCACAAAGGTACACATATACACACACACACACACACAATTACATAGAAAATTTTAAAAAGTTCACTTTTAATAAGCACTGCTGCTGATGAATGTAATATAGGCCTACCAACCCCCTGCCTAGCACACACACACACACACACATACACACACACACACACACACACACACACCCTGTTCATGAGTGATTACATTATGTCTGCTCACTAATGATGCTGGTGAGTCTCGTGTTTCTTCGTGGATAAAATTGATAGGAAACCGTACCTGCCCAAACGCTTTAATGCTGTTAAAGCAGCGTAGGAGAAGCTCATCCACTCCCTGCTTTCATTTAGCTGGGGATGAGCTGCGGGGGGAGGGAGGGAGGGGGTCAGAGACATCATAATCAGGCGTTATTATCAGATGGCCAATGTGTGTAGTTTAGATAACGGAGGAGGAGCGGGTGGGTTGGGGGGTCTTAATGTTGTGACAACAGAGTAGGAGTGAATTAGACGGGGCCCTAACCTCCAGGCTGATAATAGCGCTCATAATTGAATGCCATTCAGTTGTACAGACACCAGTTAAACAACCAGCCCAGTCAGAAGAGGAGAGGAGAGGAGAAGAGAGGAGAGGAGAGGAGAGGAGAAGAGAGGAGAGGAGAGGAGAGGAGAAGAGAGCAGAGGAGAGGAGAGGAGAGGAGAGGAGAAGAGAGCAGAGGAGAGGAGAGGAGAGGAGAGGAGAGGAGTGGAAAAGAGAAGAGAAGAGAAGAGAAGAGAAGAGAAGAGACAACATGGTCAAGCATTGTTCATACCCACAGAACTTTAGTTGCAGATTCCAAGTTGCAAGTTGTCAAAGATGCCAAATATGTCCAGGAAAATCTGAGGCAAATATGTATAAAAGGATGCACAACAAATTTAGAGAACAAACCCTAACCAGCGATTAGTTTCCTCATTACCAAACACTATGTAAATAAGTTATTTAATTCACAAAAAAATGTTGCAACTTTCTGTGCAGGACATAGACTGTATATAAACATGGAGGGCGAGGTGTGATGTCACCCATTGGTTTCATTGGAGCCGGTTTGAAGCTCAGAGTTGCAGCTTCCGGTTGGTGCCATCTTTTCTGTTTGGAGCCAGGAGCTTCAAAATAAGGAGTGGGGAGTGTTGTCTTTCTCGCTCTGGAAAGACACTCTGCTACCTCAGACTCAAGCTAATGCTAGCTTACTGGGAACACCTAGCGCTGCACACCAGGGCTAACATTAGCAGCTTTAGCTGCTTTAGGGGTGAAGCCATGGGACTTGATATAAGTACTAAAAAGTTGACATCTAACAAGCAAGACGCAAGACCAGGAAGCATTGTTGTTAAATACTATGGAAAATGTATGACCCTTGTTAGATCAGGTGCCGCTTGGTACACAAAAAGTCACATTTGGTTGTGGTTTCCTTATTAACACAGTATTTTCTAATGTCTACGCTACTCATTAGCCTCCAAGTGTACATAGACATTACACCAAGGGTTAGACTGACACAACCTTATATGAAAGGAGCATTTTGTGAAACCCAGAGTCAAATAATTTCAGACAAGTCTGGGAATTTTTTCAACATCTGACAGAAGTAGCTGCCTCTAGTCTTTGTGATAAGATATGCTAAACACATCAGATCTTGTCTAGTCTAGTGTGATTGATCTCTTGCCACAGAGTCCCTCTTGCGTGGGAGGATTTCACCCAACAATCTATATGAAACTTACTTCATGTATGACATGTTGACCTAATATTCTACCTGACCTGACCTAAAGCGCTTTCATTCTATGTGAGCTGGGTTTCAGTTGAGGCATTTAAACTATTTCTCCCGAAAAGAAAACAGTTCTGAGCACTTGCCCTTTATAATCCTTTGGAAAGTTGTTTCACTATCTCCTGTATCTCAATGCAATGTCTCAATGAGGGTTTCTTCCATTTGTCTTTCTGAAAAAGTGAAATGTGTTCCTGGGGTTTAATATCCATATGCTAATATAAATTAGTATCTACAACCATACATTCCTTTTAGAATTCTAACCCTTTGTGAAGTTAAACAACAATTAATGTGTTAGCATACAAAAAACGACAGTATCATAACCATTGTTTTCTCTCTTAACCCCTGATATCCGACCACACTCCCTTAATGTCATCTGTAAAACCTCTTGGCTGTAATGTCTGCAAACTTTTACGTCATGCAATTTTTTAATTTATCAACGAGCAAAGTAAGAGCTTTTTTGACATGTGTTGCACATGTCTGGAAAGGAACTGAGTGCAAATGAAAGTATTTTCTACTGCTGAATTTGGAATAGGCCTACCATTTGAGGAGAAGACACATTTGGATCCGCAAGTGTGTATTCATCCTGCATATGTGAAGAAATGTGAAATTTACTGCTCAACAAAATGATCAGAGATTGAATGAGATATGAAAAATCTATGGGAGATTTTTGATAAAAAATTTAAACTCCTTTCACAAGTTTGTTTTTAAAAAACAGATAATATAATGGTTGAAAACAACTACAACTGACTACCTCAATCATATTCATGACTTTTAATGGCTCCCATCAAAAGTCAGGAAAAATAGGCTCCCTATACTGACAAATTTCAAATGATGGAATAGTTGTTCAAATTATCATGTTTGTCTGGCTTCAATCCAAAAATACTGGGATTGACCTTACAACAAATGTAGCATGTGGTGAATTCATACTTTAACATGGGTCTATGATGTCAGGGAATATTCAGTATAAATATACATGATGATCTTTTCTTTGCATGTGGTATTTATTATCCTCATACTCATACATATTTATATTGACTTTGTAAAGCCAAAAATGCTGCTATTGTTCTTGAATTAACTGATGCATCTTGAAACCTACACACATTAGCATCACATCATTGGCTGTCTCTGTGGCAATTAAGCTACTTCAACTTTTTTGCATTGTGTAAATTGTATCCTGCACGCCAAATCAAGAAAAACAAATCACCCTGCACCTGCGTCTTGTCATTAAGGAACCACGATTATACCATTTATTGGATTTCAGTGCCACTGGAGGATGGCTAGAAAACCACAACACTGGCATTAAGCAGAACTCGATCCAGCTGTCTTGACGCTCTTTAGCAGGTTTTAATTGGTGGGGAACAGGAGAGAGGAGCGCAGCAAAAACATCATTACAGGCTTAAACTACCACAACAGGGTATTGCTGAGATTTAATTACACTCGGCTATTGTTTAATTTGCCTCTCAATGCTTCAATTAAGCAAAAAAGGGAATGTGAGGGTTCAGGTTTCAGGCTCATCTGGGCAGGAGAGGAGAGAGTTTCCCCAGTGAAGTTCATATAACATCACACAGCGGAGATCAAATGGATTTGTCATCGTTTGACTAATGACAGGAAAGAGAAATAAACCCTATTAGAAAATCATCAAGAATCCCTCTGTCTCTGCTGATAGTCTTTCTGTGTGTTGTGTTTCTGCTGTAGAGAGGCCTCGGAGCCGATGATGATGTATTTACTGTTATATTGAATGGTGCAGATGATGTGATCTGAGGTTGATGGGCGCCAAAAATAGCAAAATCTCTCCCTCTCTTCTGAATAAAGGAATGTACAGAAACTCCTAGAACCATTTCCCTTATTAGTTTTGTAGTTATTCAATCTCCATCCCTTTTTCTCACAAATAATATTCTTGAATCTGCATCCAAAGAAACATTTAGGCTGTAATTTCACTGAGGGAGTAATATAGAAACTTTGAACTCAGTGAGATGGAAGTCCTTTATTGTTACTATTTCTAATGATTGACAGGAAGAAAAAAGGGGTCTCTGGGCATATATCAGAAATGGGCGGGTATACGTGTTTGACTGACAGCTAAGCTGAGTTATATTTAGTAATGCTGTTGAAGAACTAAAGGTTTAAGGATCTATACTGGCTGAAAGTCAGACTGTTCAATGTGCTACAGCTAATTAGCTATCTAGTCTGCAAACATTACATTATTAAGTGACACAAATGTTAATTTTAAGGCTTAAATTGTTCGTTGTAAACATTAATTTGATCTTCCAGCAACCTCAACTTTGACAAACTGTACTTATTTTAATTGTATGCCATTGTAGTATTTCAATGTTATGGACTGTGGGACAGTTAAATTGGCTTTGAAAAGATAGCATGATGTCTAGATGGACAGACAAATACAGGAAGGTGGAGGTGGGGGATGCACCCACTTGATGATGTCATTTAAATGTTATGACAGCCACTTCAGTTTAATCTTTTTGCACATTTTTGCTGCGTTTCTCCTGCTTCCCTGTCACTTATATCTCTTGTCATCTCATGAGCGGTTGAAATCAGGCTAAGTCCACCCAGCTTAATATAGTCTTATTGTTCCAGCCTTCACTGCTGCGTTCTGCCTGCCTGATCCTGACTCTCCAGACCTACCTGCCTGTCTAACTCTTACATGATTTTGTTTGCTCTCTCTGACCTGTTAAGAACTGTTACATTAAATGCCTTTCAAATTTCTGATGTGGACATTATGCAGCTCACAAAACTGTCTTTTCAGTATATGTCAACATCCCCCTCTTCCTGAATCTCTGTTTTATGAATCCCTTCTAATCTACCAGCAGACATCTTTATGGATGGGGCTATACTCATAAGTGGCTGTGATTCCATTGGATTAAAATTCACTTATCTGTCTCCTTGACACATCCAGCCAGTCTGACAATACGTTTTCTCCTAGTAATGATTTGGAGGCTGATGAGAAAATAATTTTTCTGTGGATATTGTTTCTTCTTACGATCTCTCCACATGCTCTACCTTGCTTCTGGATATACCCAGAGGATTAGTGGATATACAGTGGATTTCATATGTTCATTTTATGATTTTTCATAATTTTCATTTTAAATCCCTCAATAACAGCCAATGTAATGACTTTCAGATGGTGTCCTGTTCTTCTTCATGTGGCAGCAGATCTCTGCTGTCTCAATGTAAAACATCCCCTGTAAAGCAGGATGGATTGCCTCCATTCACATTTCCATTCTCATTTGAATGAGGTCTTTGAACGTAATTGCTCAGTCTTTACTTGTTGGTCATCCTCCATTGTCACATGCAGATGGATAGTGTGATGTTCTCTTAATGTCCTGTGGTCACAAAACAGGCTTGATCAATGCCTGCTTCACATAACTGATTGCTACAAAACACTTGCCATGCATATTAGAAATTATGGGTTCTTTGTGCTTAGAAAACAACCATTCAGGAACCTTTTGTTTCTTTTTTTAGAAAAGAAAAGTTTTGAGAGAATTTTTGATGGTGAGCAATTTTTAAAAACTTGATCACTTATTTGTTCTTCCCTAAAATATTCATAGTCAGGGCTGAGGCATGTCTTTGTCTTACTGCTGTGGGCATATGTCTTGCTGAATCAATACACTCAGGTCATAACTTATCAACAATCAATATTTCAGGGCTTTATAACAGAGCTTTTGGTAACCTTTATTTTACCCTGGGTAGGATCACTCTTTTTCAGCAGTGCTCTGAACTACAGTATATTCAGTCATACACATTCACATCTTACTCAGCCTTAAACCACAGAGAAGCGCCACAGTTTATAGGCAACTCAATGAGACTTTACTGACTGGATAAAACAAAATCATACTGAGTTAGATGACTATTTTGGGAGACTTTTTTTACTTCATTTTTCTTTATTCCTGTCTGTCCCTGTTGAGCCTGAATAGAGAAAATGGGTAACTTTTAGTCCAAATAAACTGAATGCTCCACTTGTTAAAGGAATAAATCAACATTTTGGGATTTATGCTTATTTGATTTCTTCCTGAAAGTGACGATTTGGGCTTTTAGTCGGAGTTATACCAGCAGGAACTGTTTCTTGGCAAACAACAGCCAAGAGTAGTGACTGTGCACAGTCGATTCGTCACAGTGAAGTTGCCATGTTAACAGCATGCCTGTACAATGACCAAACACATAAATGATAGATACAAATTAAACACCATACAAAATGTTGATTGGTGAGCTTTACACTTTGAACAGAACCAGGCTAGTTGTTTGCCCTGCTTCCAGGCTTTATGCTACGCTAAACTAATCCTGACACCAGCTCTGTACTTAACACACAGAGATTGATATTGACCTTCTCATCTCACTCTAGGAAAGAAATAAAGTAGACATATATCCTAAAAACTACTCCTTTTTGGCTGTTTAAAACAACTTTGACAACAGATGAAAAGTAGCATTGTAGGCTAGCTCTGGCTTATTCACAGATTTTGCTTTTTCTTTTCAATCAATCAGATAAACTTAAAATAAATGTTCAATCTTGCCAACAGTCAGAAGAGAATGTCTATGTTTGACAGATTTGGAGATGTTTGAGGGTGTACCTTTGCACTTTTGAAAAGAAGCTAAGTTAGCCGTTTCTCCGTGCTTGCAGTCTTTCTGCTAGGCTAGGCTAATACTTCACAGACATACCTTTGTACCTGATACACATAGGTGAAATTCATATCAATGTTCTCCGCTGAACCTGACTAAAATGGCAAAAAAGCCTATTTTTCAAGTTTTCTGGCTGTTACAGAGTAGTATACTGCAAATGTATAGTTTGTTTGTTTTTCTTCCATTTGCAAACTCAACACACTCTTTGTTTTGCCAATAATGCATATAACATTTCACGTGCCTTCGTACTTCCTCTCTTCTCTGCAGCTGTCTTCCTCAGTTGAGTAGACTACAGTCAAAAACTACAGACATGGCCATTATGGTTGATGTGTTGTCGCTCCTGTCTTGTCCCATCCAGAGGACAAAGACACCCGGAGATGGATGACCTCTGTGTGTCCATGACGAGGGAGAGTCTACAAGTCAGTCCTCATCACTGGGCAACAAAGACTCTGAGATGAGGGTGCTCTAAAAGAAAGCTACAAGCAAAAAGATGAGGCCAGATTTAAAATGTTGTGTTTGCAGCTGAAATCAGATGGTTTGCATGTGGTTTGACAATGAAAATGTGTGCTATTGGAGTGGAAAAAACTTTGAATAACAATCAAGACCATTAAACAGACACATAGCCTACAGTGAAGTGAGAAATGTACTGCTTATAGATACAGTTATGCAGTAAGAGAAAACTATTAATATTGGAGGTAGACGACACTGAAAGGGTAATATGTACTTTTAATGAAAGCGGACATATTTGCATACTGTAACTAAGCACATGCAGTAAATAGCAGGTTTGAAAGGTGACATGATGTAAATTGTTATATCCAGCCCATAGGTTTATTGACAGTGTAATGATGCCTCAGTCAATTTAGAACCAGCCACATGGAATTGACTTGTTGTTGAATAAAGGATACTTTAAACTCTGGCTACTCTTTTTTAACAGAACTCTGTCATTAGCTAAATATGTCAGTTCTTAGGATTTTCTTCAATTTTACACATTTTACACAAGTTGGTGCAAGTATTTTGAATGTAAGCTCCTGAAATATGTGATTTTTTCCTGGAAATGGTATAAAAATAAGACAATGAAACGGTGATGATAATTTTGACAGTGTCAGGCAGGTCAAGTTGATTTTATTTATACAAAGAAGATAAATATAAAGAAAACAGCAACATGACTTTTGGATGGATTTTTTGTTGGGTTTTTTTGGCAATTGTTGTGACCCTTGACTCCAAAGAGCACATTTGTTGGTAAAGTGTGACTTTTATTTTTCATTATATCACTTTTTTATTTTTTGTTTACAATGAAATGTGCACTCCAGTTTTTTATTACTTTATTTATAATGCCAAAAATCACACATTTTTCAAGTTGCTGTTAAGTTAAAAATCTGTACAACATAGACTACCCTCTATATATCTGTGATTTAGCTATATCTCAAATTAACATAAAATAAAATAAATAAAAGGGGAAAAATTGGAGTAACATGTCATGACCAAAACATGTAATAGGTGTCAGAGAGTAGACAGATGTACCAATTGGTAGAATTACAAAATGGAGAAACAGAATGACAATATTTAAAAAAGCCCAGAAGACAAACAAATAATTCTACATTTACTCTACAATCTACAGTGTAATTTAGAAGGTGGTCAGCTGTACTGTGCTATATGAGATTTCTGGTAAATGGGCTACACATGCACAAACACTGAAATGATCCTGGTGTGGCTCAAACCTCCACTATATCTACCATGTGGATGAAAAGTGCTTGAAAGCTCGGCGTCACGCTTTTCGTCCACCTCCGTACTTCCTCTGCCTTCCTCTCTGCCCGCCGCTGACTGAGTTCCTGCTGCAGCAGAAAACTACAGACGAGGCCATTATGGCTGACGTGTCGTCATCCTTGTCTTGTCCCGTCCAGACAAACAAAGACAGAGGATCCTGTTGAACGGCTCTGTGATGATGAGACACTGGCGGGGTCCTGTCTGCCTCAGCAGGGCCTCAGGATGCAGCAGAGAGCAGGAGCTACATTCACTCCTATTGACAGTGGCAGTCTGTGATGGAAAGCCTGTTAATGTTCAACCACAGACAGGAACTGATGCAGTGCTTCTGCCAGGGAACGATTCACCCCCCTCACACCTCTTCATCTGTATTTATTCATCATGTTTTAGTTGAGTAAAAGTATCAACAAGTATCAATATCCTGAGGATTTTTGTACATTATATTCTGCATATATAATAGAACTTGGACAATATTCTGCATTCTGAAAATACTGCACATGTACCATATGTATTACATGCCCTATACATGAATATATAGCTGTATGAATATATATCTGTTTTATGTACTCCAAATATAAATATACACCTGTGGAAATACAATCCACATGCATGTAGACACATACTATAACATCAAGCATGCATACGTGTGTGCCTTATGTATATACACTAAACTGATACAGGTGCACTTTCAGCACATACACTGTACCCCCGCTGATGTCACAACACTCATGTATGGGACTGCTGGTAGAACTGAGAGAGTCATCCATCTCCCAGGTGACAGTCAGTACTACTCTACCATGCCTCCTCCCAGCTTGCAGCTCCACATGTCCCGTTGCCCCCTGCTGCTCTCTCTGCCTTTTCAGAGAGGAGATCTGTCCATCCATCCGTCTGTCCAACACTTCCAGAGCAAGATACCTCCACATCTACTGGACAGATTGGATATTCTTGGTTCCCTGAGGATCAGTGTTAATAATTTGGTGACCTGCTGACCTCTTATCTAGGTCCAGCCCTAGGTTAAATTTTTGACATGAAAAATGTAATGTACACAACGTTGCCATGAAATTTCTGGAGCATATTCATGCTCCCCAGAGGGTTAAAGCTTTAGGTTGCAATGTCTCTACTGATGTCAATGTTGGTCTGTCTTTGGATCCACCAGTTTAATCCAGACTGAAATATCTCAACAACTATTGAATGGATTGCCTTGAAATGTTGTACAGACCTTCAAGGTCTCCAGAGGATTCATTTTAATGACTACAGTGATCCTCTGATTTTTCATCTAGAGCTAGCAGCAAGTTAAAGGTTTCAATTATCCAGAGAAAATCTTCAAAATTTACAGGATGGATTGGCACAAAATTTGGTAGACACATTCATATTTCCCTCAGGATGAATTGTATAACATTGGAAATCTCATTAGCGGCATAATCAGGTCAAAATGTCAGTTTGTCCAATACTTTGGTTTATGACCAAATACCTGCATAAATAGTGAATCAGTATTTTTCTAACCACATGAACTACAAGTGTATTCACAGAAATAAGCTTTCTGTGTGTTTCTCAACTGATTCAAGTTTAAAACTCTTGTGTTAGGAATATATTGTAAGTTAACTCTGTAAGAGTTTATCTAATATATTAAAGTGGATTACTGTGTGTGTGTTTGTGTGTGTGTGTGTGTGTGTGTGTGTGTGTGTGTGTGTGTTTGTGTGTCCTAACACTTACCAGTCTAGCATGTGTTCCCTGCTGTTTCTTTTGTTCTTACCCTGCAGGACTGCTATTAACTAGGCCTTACACAGTAAATCCAGCTCATGTTAGTAAAATAGTCACTTTGTCAGCCAGTTCGTTGGTCCCAAAACTTCAAAATTTGAATGTGGATGTGCCATAAAACCATAAAGGTACTATGGGCAATATTTCTGCATCTGTTTTTGAGTTTTCGCTCAATTGGTAGAGCAGAGGTTTTCCATTGATTTCTTGGTCACAGTCTATAAATGTTTGTGAGAGTGAGCAAAATCTCATGCCACTATTTCTGTCAGGGGCTGTCTGATGTAGAATGTTTGCCTGGTACTCTGCCTCTCCAGAGAAAGATGCTGTCAGTGTCTCATCACACAAACACAGCATCATATCGTCCATCTTAGGCTGTCTTTGTCTCTTTGACCGGACAAGACAGGAATGACGACACGGCAGCAATAATGTCCATGTCTGTAGTTTTCTGCTGCAGCAGGAAGTCAGTCAGCGGCTGGCAGAGGGAAACACAGAGGAGGAACAGAGGTGGAGGTACCTCTGATAGGAAAATCATGGAAATAGCTCCATGTTCTTTAATATTTTCACCGGAAGCTGACCGGTTGGAAATTCACTGCCATGTTGCTGAGGCCATGGCCACAGTAATGCATATGACAGATACATGGCAGTAAACAGCAGTTCTTTAAATTCAAAGATATTAAAGAATAAGTCTGGTGATATTTCATATTTTTCATATTTTCAACAAAACAAAAATTAATTGATCTACTAGCAAGTATTATGTGTGTATAAAAGTCTGATATATCGTATTCCTCGTTGCCGTAGAGCTCCATTGTTGTCCAAAAAGTATTAAAAACACCTGTAAATACTCACTGAACCACCACCACTGAAAAATAGTCCACGACAAATATAGTAATTCCTCCAGTTTGAGTAACATTTGTTAAAACTGCAGATGTTTCAGGGAAATTACTGAGCCTTTTGAAAACTAAACTGTAGGGGAAACTAGATGGGCACTTCACCTATTTTATGTGCAGTTCAATTTACTCATCAATGGGACTAGTCAGTCTGAGAAAACACGTGTGTTTTCTGTCTCCCAAGTTTGAATACATCTTGGCTTGGGCTTGAGAACTCACTGATGTTACAGTTCTTTCAAAGAAAATTGATTTAAAAAGCATTATAAACTCAACACAACAAGTAAACTCTCACTTATATAACTAATTAATATAACTATCTCAGAACTTTTCCTATTTTTCCCTGTAATTAGTACCAGATTACATAGTTCTTTCAACTAAACATCTATTAAGATCAAAACAGTGTTTCAAAGCCTATTCCGTGCTGATGGTGCATATTCATCCCTGCTAGAGAAGAAATACTGAATCCTCGTGGAAAAATACTGGGTCTGAAAATATGAGCACCAGCATAAAAAAGGGGCAAGTTTTACACTATAGAATGTAAACTGCTGTCAATACTAAAACCTCCAAATTCCCCCAAAAAATGCTGAGGACATGATCTCATGTTCTCAATGGTAGCTATACAGATCTGGAAAAACAGCAGCTAAATAGTAGCTTCATTCTAAGATTAACAGCACTTCTTCTCATTTCTCCTCCTCAAAAAACATTTAAAAAATATTGGCCAGCCCTTAATATGATGCATTCAACAGATGAGTACATTTAACAAGGAAGTGCTCTTTGTGGAGATTGGAATCCCTCCTGGGTGTGTGGGGAAGGTGTGTAGGAGTGTTGTGTGGGCTTTCCCCATACAGCAGAACTCTAAAGGCCAGCCTACACACTCAGGATCCCGCCTCTACGCTAGCCATGACATCCAGCTGGAGTCTGTCAGCAAAACAGCCAGCAAGGCAGAAACCATAGAGGAAGAGGACAACAAGAGGACCGGGGGAGAACAAAGGCTATGTGAGAGTGAGAGTGTGAAGAAAGGAAGAAAACTGTGTGACAGAGAAAGTGTGAAGTAGATGGGGATGGAGAAAGTGTGTGTCGGTGTGACCATCCTGGTGTGCAGAATAGGCCCACTCCTACACTCACATTCCTCAGTATTATATGGAAGTCAACAGGAATGACAGTATGGACATGTACATCCTTGACAGCTGCACAGTGAGCAGGAAAAGAAGAAGTACCTGCAGCAGGAAGAGATGTGTAGGAGGTGATGGTCTTTTCCCGGGTCTGAATGCGGCGGGAAACCTCAGACACAGCAACTCATGGCGTTCTGATTGGCAGGTTTGGACCTCCTCGGGTTGAGGTGGTCTCAAACTTCATTGGGCAGAATAGAGCTTCTCAGAAAAGGAGACTAGCTCCCATTTATATGCAGAAAATGAATTAAAAGCAAACTCCTACACACTGACATTTGTTTGAGGTTTATTTCACAGGAACAACCACACACCACCAGTGGCGGAAATTCAAGCACTGTATTCAAGCAAAATTCTGATGTACTGTATTTCCATTTAATGCTACTTTATTATCTTTTCAGGTCTTTCCACTAAATTTTATTTATCAGCTGTAGTAACTAGTTCATTTTCAGATTCAGATTTTTACATGCAAAGCATATGATCAATTTATAAAATATGATGCATTTTTGTAGATTAAACTAGCCAACTTTAAGTACTGCATACTTCACTCATAATTTAGTATTTTTATATACGTCTTATTGCACCTTTCACTTGATCATCAGTGCATACTGCATACCATAGTATTTATAGCCAAAGCCAGTTTGCAACACCCTTCTGAGCTGGAATAATATGGAATAATATGCAGATTCACACAGCTCAAGAAAAACAAAACAACAACAACAAAAAAAAATAATTTCCAGGAAATGTTGTCAATAATTTCCTAAATGTAGCTGCAATGTAACCGTTCATTCTTAGGGCATTTCTTTGAAAGGGTTATGTAATTTGGTAGTATATTGGAAACTGAAAGTTAATTTGATAAATAAGACTACACACTGAAAAATAAGGTTTCCTGTCAGTTGTTAAGAACCAAATTTATCAGGATGTTTTGCAAATCAACAGTATGAATCCAAATGTTATTCAGGAACTTACCAACTAAACCAAGTTAACACTTTTTACATTTTTCTTATAATTTGTACCAAATTGCACCAACCTCCTTTCCGGAAAATGTCCTAAAACATAACCGTCATATACCCGCATATTATTCAGAAAAATTCAAGGAAATTTGTATAAAATTAGTTAATCTATAAAATAAAGCACTAGCCAAACCAGTGCTCCTATGTTGGAATACTGCTGCCCATGTGTCACTTTGTGGTAATTTAATAAAACAGAACTGGATTTGGGAATTTGGCCCATGTGTGAACAAAATAAACAAAAATAATGAAGGCCTTACTGATCAGAGGTCATCAGAGGTCATCAGCCAAGAATGAGACAGCTAGAGACATCACATACAGTAATATGTAGAATCCTGGGTATGACAAACAGTCTTTCATTGTCTGACAGATCCAGCTTACCACATGAATATGTAAACATGTGCATCTATGAAAAACACATCACACCAAAATCTTTATATTAGATAGCACAAACCATGGAACTCTACAGGTAAACACTTATGTAATCTTTTTTGATCACATAGTGAAGTACAGCACGTGGATAGCACAAGCAGAGTGCTTCTCACAGCCACAGTTTGTCTAGTGGCGCCCCCTGATGGTCAGATCTCACTGATCAATGTCAAAAGATTAAAAATACAGTATTACAGACATACTAACACAAAATTTTTAATCCTTACACAATAGCAAAGCTGACATAAACTTAAATCAGATCATCAGTGATGAAAACAGGACAGACTAGTGTGCTGATGGATTATTATGTGTTTAAAGGAATAGTACACTGCAAATGAAACGTCACTAATTGTTACTCAGCCTATAGCTGTTGGTGAGTGGAAACTTTATGTTAGCTGTTCAGGAACCAACAAAAAGTATTAATTGAACACAAATGTGCTGATTACAGTGCATTTTCGATAAATTCATTGAGGTTTGGAGAATTTACTGAGACACAAAATTCTTCAACTTAACCTGAAAATCCCCTCCTTTGGTATTTCACAGTCTTCTCTTACAATTGAAACTAATGAGGGTATATTTTTACCACAGAACTCCCAAGTAAACAGAAAATGTCCACTGAATTTCTATAATTAACTTGTGCATTCTAAAGTTTTTTGTTGACAAATGATCAAGTTCAGTCGAGGTTGAGTTTTCACTGACGTGTGGATAATTAGATAACCACTGAATATCAATATCAGGAGGAATAATTTCATAGATGACGTGTGGGACTTTTTTAGTCTTCATTTAGAACCCAGACACATATAATTGAGGTCACACTCATGTCTACAAACACAAATTCTAATCAGTCACTTATTATCCGCCACTACACAGTAGACATAGGTGATAACTCCTGGCTTCAGTATAGTCAGTACAGTCCATAGCTCATGATGTTGAGCTGCTACATCTCTCCATGCTCTCTTTTCACTGCTCTTCTCTGCTTTCATTGGTGTTCCTGTGCTGAGAGGCCACTACAGCCCTGTGACAATGACGCCACTGTGTCATTAAGCTTTGTGTTGTACTACATTCATCTGTCCCCCCCTTCATCTCCCTCTTCATCTGACCCTGTTCCCTCTCACACACAGCCTTCTGCCTCTCTGTCAGCTTCTTGCTATAGATCCCCTCTTTCTTCCCCTCAGCCCCCCCCCCCCCCCCCCCCCCTCTGCTCTGTCACTCTCTCTGTCTCTCTCCAGTTCTATCTTTTATTCAATGAGCCATGACTCAATTCACATTTGTCTGTTGTTTGCATGACGCCTACAGAGTTCCTCTCAGAAGCTGGTGAAGGCAGAGCAGCTGGAAACACTGCTATATATGAATCTACTTGTACTTAACCTCATGTACACGAGCTGTAAATGTGAATTTCCAAATATTTAAATTAGAATGATAGATAGCACAAAAACAAAATACATGATTACAGTTTTACTTTTGGTGTGATAACATTTTAAACACATACATTACAAAATTCAAAAAGATTCATAAATATGTGTCTTATATTAAAAATAGGGTTTTTACAAATATCTGCCAAGTTAACAAATTAATAAATTTTTGTTAAGTTTTTGCACTTCAGTCAGCCACCTCACACTGAATAGATTATTATGTTAATCTCTGTACAGCAGAGAAGTGGAAATGACAATAGTAATTTCCCCCCCAAGTGAACGTAAACTCCAGCCTGCAGGTGGATGCTGGGTAGTGGTTAGTTTTTCTGTATGGACAGCAGAAGAAGCAGAAAAGAAAGTGTAAGTGAAAAAGTGAGTGAAAGGTGTTCGGTTTGGCAGCAAAAGATGATAGCTTAAATCTGCAGAGAAGAATAAGCTGAAGAATTTAGTGAAAGTGAAAGGATATCCAGAAGCATGTCTTATGTCAAAAAGAACTATAGAGTCTATTCAAAAAAAGGAAATGCAAATTAACTGTTTTGAATAGGGTCTCTAATATCCACCATTGTTTACTTACAAAAGAGGCACAGATTTAATGGACTGTCTGGTAAAAGCAGATGTATCTAGAAAGAATAACTCTTTTATTAAAGGAAGTTTTCCATGTAGAGTACATCCTGCACGTCAGGCAAAAACATGGTAAATTCATGGATTATCACAATGAACAACAATACTAAATCAGGTTGTTGATATCATGTAATACAGTAATGTAATATCTTTTCATTTGATCACGTAAAAAATATTACATCTGCACTGAAGTTGCATTGGAGGAAAAAATGAAATTGAAGATATTTGCATTGGTCAGTGAGGTGGTGTCGGAGGTGGTGATGTTGAAAAATCTCTGTTGAAAAGAGAACGCTTCTAGACATTAAAACATTAAAAGTAATGGCCTGCATGAAGAATACAGTGGTCTGTCACTGTTAGATGAACGGCTCCTCACCTGATGTCCACAGTGTAGACTTACTGTTTTACAGGTACAAAATGAGTCAGTGAAAGCATTTTGTCACCTGTGTGTGTTTGTAGTTTTAAAACTTTTAAACTTTGAAACATAAACCATAAACCCATACTTTTTCAGTATTTCAAGTCCTTGTGGATCCATTACATCTTCTTTGTCAAATTGTAGACGAGCTTTAAGGTGTTACTAAATGAAATTTTTACCAATGCAAATAATAATGCATTACAGAGAACATTTGTGCTGCTAGACAGAAATAAGCTTTCAAAAAAATAAAGAAAATATTTGGAAGCCATCACATGTGTATCAAACTGTACATAAGTGCAGTTTTTGAGCAAATGAACGACTTCAGTCTCTGGTTACAGCTAGCAGAGGAGGCTTACATTTAAAAGTAGCTGATATTGTTTAACATCTATTCCTGTAATTTAGCTGCAAACAACAGTTAAGCAAGAAAAATGTTATTTATCATGGTTTATCTCTTTATGGGAGTGGATGCGAGCAGGAACAACAGGAACAACAGTCAATGGTATGAACTGAGCTCCATCTAGTGGAATCATATAAACATCATCTAGCCTGTTACCCGTTATCTGCAGTGAGACAAAATTCCCCTGCCAGTGCTACAGTCCGTTATTACTGTTATTGTTCCATATCAGGCCTTTATCATGAATAATAACACATTTAATTTGTACTGCACTTTTCATTTGCAGTGAATCTCAAAGTGCTACAGTCTTAAAAACATAACATTAAGAAAATAACAAGAGTTAAGATGAAAAGCCTTCCTGGTGCGGAGCCTAGTGCTGAGGGCACAGAGGAGCAAGCTGCCGGTAGATCTGAGGGTGCAAGTGGAAGTTTGTGGTATGATTAGTTCCTGTTGGTGGGGAGGCACATGTCTACTGATGGATTTGTATGTGAGTAGCTGTTATGTATGGATACTGACAGTAGCTATTAAAAATGAGACACACTACTATGATTAAATGATTTTAATTTGAAGCATCATCCACCTTTGGGTTCCCAGCCAGTATGGACTTAAGACATCAAAAACAAAAATTAAAGTGACTTAAAAATGAAAAATAAAAATTATTTATCTACACCAAATTAAAAAATTTAAACAACTTTTACATATATGGCCCACACTCACATAACTTACCCACATGTACAAGTACATATAACAGGTTTGTATGTTAGAGGATTCACTGTGTCGTCCTTATTGGAGGAAGCCTTAAGATGCATTTTCCAACACTGCACCCATTAACAGACAAGAGATTATTATTCAAAGCTCTGTATGCAAAGAAATGCATGATGTCACACCTCAATGTACCCACCGAAAATGATAAAAAATTAACCTAAATAAACCAAAATAAACCAAAATGTGATTCATTTGTCCAGTGAGTGTAAATGACACTGCCTGTCTTACATACTGTATAATACTCACGTCACTTCTTTCAGCATAATATACAACACTGTTTCCAAAAGTATATCAGGACATAAAGATCCATCATGGTACATCTTGTGCATAACAAGTAATCATTTTGAATGGTTTCTTCTCAAGATAACTTAACCTTCTCATTATTTAACAATAAAGATGATACCTTTCATTTGTGCAATTATCATGACATAATTATCTCAGGATAAACATCTGTCACATGAATATGACACCACAAAAACATGATTGTAGATAATTAATCCATCACAAGAAATCCGTCTGCTTTCTTTAGATAATTAAGTTACTACTACAGAATTTTGCCAGACTGAATATGGGAATGATAAGGAGGTTGTGGTATGAATTATAAAATTATGGAAACAACTGGATTAATAACTACATAAGAGTTCATTTACAATTTACAAAAGAAGAAATCTGCCTGTATATGATATTCACATATATTATTCAGGCAAAATATATTAAAGAAATTAAAAAAAAAAAAACACTCACAAGTAGTTAAAATCACCCAGAAAAGAAACCTCAATAAATAAATAAAACACATTAATCATGTAATCAATTAGGGGGAACCGCAATGGTTTCGTGTTGCACTTCCATAAAGCTGTAGGACTTATTAAAGACAGCTTAAAAAAAGAAAAAAATAATGGTCCAAATCAGAGCAGCTGATGCAAAGATATTATGATTTTTAGTCTGTAGTATGGGTCAAACTGAAAAATGCTGGAACCTGGATGGAACAGCATCTTGTTGTTAGGCCATTCAAAAAGACCATCCATCAATATCCGCATCTCCTGTTAGTAACTCAGGCTCTCCAAGCCAAGCTGATATAACCCTGATGACATTATTAGGGCTTCTTTTCTCAGACATGACGATCACAATATCACAATACAGGTGATTCTGCAATACAGATACATCAAGATTAATGAGGATAATATATACACCTAGAACAAAGGAATCAACCACAATCACTGCATTATGATGAAGTGCTTTCAGATTCAGTAACATTAACATTCATAGACAATGAGATCAAACAATGTGCAACACAATTCAGTTCTAGCCTTTTGCACATGTATACATGTGTAACCTTACAAATGCATAAAAACTGTGTAAAACAGCCATAAACTGGCAAAAGGCTTAACCGGCGGAAAGCACAGAAGAGTTTAAGTGTTTGCAGTGAAGAAAGGACACATAGAAGCTCTCGGCCACGTTTCCCATCAGCATCTTGAGGCTATGATGATTGTAGGCCCATTGTACGTCTATGGGCTAAGATCGTCTTAGCCTTATGATATTTTAGGAAACAGGACCCAGATCTTTTCAAGCAGTGCAAATTCAAGAACAGTACAAATGGCACATAACTTTAAAAAGCAGAAAATAATGAAAAATTCATCACCCAACGGTAGACCAATACCAAATACACAACATGATACCCTTATCTACTGTGAAGAAATCAAGATTTCTTAAACAGCATATTACTGTATTGAAAACAGAAGTGATTTTGTTTCAAAAAGTGATAACCTATCTAGCCTGCATACACATAAGAATATTTTCTTAAAGCTATAGCGTTGGACTTTTACATATAAATGAATGTCCGTTACATTCAAGGCCTTGCCAAACGAGTTCACACAATGTTGATTAAACCCATCATCGCCTGGTAAACCTCTCTGTATTTCACAGTATATGAAGTTTTAAATCTGGTGTCAGGTTTGATATTCCCGCACTGGCTGGATGAATGCATTCTGTACATGCTCTATGGGCAGAGCATGCACACTAGAGACTTCCGCTGGCCAAGCCAACTAACTTCCGGTTAGCTCTCTGCTAACTTGAATAGGGATAAAATTCAAGTAAAATTGAATCGTGTGGCTCTTCCAGACTTTCCAAATGTTATCAGACCGAATGGATCAAATTATGATAGTGAAACAAGCCATTTCGCAGAAGTTGTGTGACGCCAAAAACAATTTATCTGCTGTTTTACAGCCACAACAGTAGCAATGGAATAGGCATAAGTATATGTTGGCAATGTTTTTGTAATTATTCTCACTGCCAGAGGGGGGAGACAAAAGTTTTGCACTGCAGGTTTAAAGGAATAGCTCCATATTTGTGAAATTTTGCTAATTTGCTTTCTGTCAGAGAGTGACATGTTTATAGATATCAATCTCATATCTGTGTGTTCAGTAAAGAGCTGGAGTCAGGACGTGGTTAGCCTAGCTTAGCATTAAGACTGGAAGCAGGGGGAAGCAATGGATACCTTGAAAGGTTCTCCATAGTTCAGTTCTGAGGCTGAGCTCTGACAGTAGCATACAGCATGGATGTCTTATGAGATATTATATGTGAGATATTAATTATGTCCGCTGGCTGTGAGCAGAGCACGAGTGGGTACAGTCTTTGCTTTGGCTGGCAGTCTGTATCATTCCAGCTAAAGTTAGGATTCTGTAACTAGCAGAGGCTTAGTAGTTCTCTACACTGTATTATGACCAACTGCTCCCCTGGCTGTCATTGTGATAGGCTGTAACTGTGATAATAGCACGGTATAGCATACTAGTTGAGACTAGTAATATTGTCTGGCTTTACAATGTTTCTTTAGCTAATGTTAGTACATAAGGAGCTGCAAAGAGTAGCCACATTAGCCAAAGCTACAGCCATAGATGGACAGGGGAAACAGCTAGCCTGGCTCTGTCTTAAGTTCAAACACCTCTAAAGCTCACTAATTAACACACTGTTTATTGTTTTTATATCTGTACAAACAGTGTAGCCGGATATGCAGCACACAACTATCGGGTGTATGGAAACACTGTTGTTTGCCAAGAGATAGCTCTAGCACATAACTCCCCCTAGAACCACTAAATGCCCCCAAAAAAACAACACATACAACACGTTCATTAGTGAGCTTTAGACGTGTTGGTATTGTAGGTGTTTTTTGAACATTTTTGGACAGAGCCAGGCCAGATGTTTGCCCCTGGTTCCAGTCTTTATGCTAAGCTAGGCTGGGCTTGGCTCTGAACTGAACATGAAATCCATCTCAGCATTTCCTTAAGGATTTAGAGAGGTCCGGGGGCGTGCTCCCCCAGAACATTTTGTACATTTTTAAGTTAAATGCATCAATCTAGTGCACTTTGAGAGCAAAATTAAGAGACCAGATCTATGAGGAACTTTGTGCTCTTCTAAACAATTTTGTGCTCTCTTAATGTTTTTGTGGTCACTATTGATTTCTACTGAAAACACAAGGAGAAAACATTAGAGCTGTAATGATTAGTCAATTGACAGAAAATCAATCCGCAACTAATTTGATAAACCAATTTTTTAAGGAAAAATATCAGCTTCTCATATATTTGGATTCGGACAGAATATGACATTTGAAGACATCACATTAATTATAACCAACTATATTTTCTGAGCTTGTGTTGTGTTTATTACTTGTTTCTGCTTGTTTCACAGGAGGACGAAACATCAGTTAATGCAGGTTTAATGTTTTGTGCCACTGTGCTCAGAGAGATCAGTTGAGCTAAGATTAAAAAAGGACTGTTTAACTGCATTTACTGAGACTTTCAGGGTGTCGCTGAACCTGCTGTCAGCTCAGAGGTGGTGAAGCCTGTCAGTCACTCCGAATACTCGGGCAGTGGCTGGCATGAGTGAATGAAGAACAAACCAACCACACTGGGTGGCAGCAGAGGAGGCTGCACTGTCATCTGGTTCAAAATAAGTCCAGCTGCCTTCGCTGCACTCAACACCGGAGCACAGAAACAGAAATGAGCCATTTCTTTCCAATACAGCTGGTTTTGCTCTTAGACAACCTTAAGACAAGACTTTAACATTAATAGTCAGTCATGCTGTTGTCATGCTTTGCACACCGATGCCTGAAACTAGACAATATTGAACTGTTTTACAGTTTTTTTCCCCCAGATTAAATGAAATACACTTGTAGCGCCAGCACTGAGATAAATGTATTGCTCTATCTCTCAGTAATTCCTCTCCTTATCTGCAAAATATTACATACTGAAATTGCAGCTTTGTGTTAACTTGGAGTCGTGATGGTTAGCTTAGCATGTCTATAGGTAGTAGCGGTTGCTAGTAGCTAAAGCTGCCCGTATTTAACCTGAATGCAGCTGCAGCAGGGCTCCAGTGTTGGCAGCTGAGTGCACCTGAATCATTTCACATGAACAACTCACGAGCACCAAGAGCTTCAACATCACTGAAGCAATGGTGCAAAACACGAGCCACCACAGTCTAGGTCATTGATGAGAAACCCTGCATCTTCCCATCTCACTCTCTGACTCAAAGTGAATAAGCATATTTCCCCAAATTTTGAACTATTCCTTTAAAACAAATGATTGGAATGACTAAAGCCTATTTTTACATTTGCTCTACGATAAAATACTTTAAAACAGTCCTGTCTTGTAATAGCAATCTTTTTATGTTGAATTCTATTTTACTATTGAATGCTGAATATTATTAACTTTTTCAATGAACACATCTAGTCTGAAGATATCTTAGCTGTCTAATGACACAATGGTTAGCCTTTACTATACTGGCTGAATTGCAATGTGATTTTTTTCTGGATATTAAGATTGCAAATGACAGAATAATACCTGTGGACATTTTTGGTCCATTTCTAAATAATTGGTAATGCTTATGATTGGCGCAGTAGGCTTCTGATCAATCATGCCATTTCAGTTCCAGCCTAGTGTGGCTCTACAGGAAATTCCCACCCAGACTGAAGGGGGTGAACTTCTGGGCCTGCTGGGCTCCAATCTCAGCCACATAGAGGGCCCCTGTCTTCAGGTCCAGGTCTACCAGGTGGGGCTTGACTTCTTCAGACAGCTGAATCACACTGACCACTCTGCACTGGCCAATCAAACCCACCGGTGGTGCATCCAGCAGTGAAATCTGATTGGTGTTGAGCTGGACAACAACAAAGTACTTCCTGTCCGGGGTCAGGCGGACAGAGTAGGGCGCGTCCTCAGTGAAGCAGCTTCCCCATGTGCCCAGCCACTCCCCAGTGATGGAGTTAAAGACCTGGATCCTCTTATTCCCCCTGTCGGCCACCCACACCCTCTGGACGTTATCCACAGTCACGCTGTGGGGGATGTAGAACTGAGCCAGGCCTTGTCCTTTCTCTCCGTGCATCCACAACACCTCCTGATCTTTTGACAGTTTGATGAGGCGGTTGTTCATCCCACCATCACCATCCACGATGTACATTTCCCCAGAGTCATGAACGAAGATCTCAGCTGGCTGGTCAAATTCCAGAGGGGACAACCCAGTGCCAGGCTTCCCTGGTGTACCAAGTACCTAACAAATACAAGCAAATATTTAACAACAAACAACAGATTGTATTTCATTTGCCTTTTCTAATTCTACATATCACACTTGATACTTCAATGGACATCAAATCCTCAGTAAAGCTATCACCTCCAGAAGCTTCCCAGATGGTGAGTACTGTTTGATGCAGTGACCGTACGGGCCGTTCCCCACATCCGTGATCCAGACTGTAGGGTTTGATGAGGCAGCATCTGCTAAAAATATCCCATGAGGCATCTCCAAGGTGGTTGTGTTCCAGGCCATGAGGAAATCTCCATCTGTGGTGAACACCAGCACCTTAGGCACATTGTCACCTAGAGTAGAAGCAAAGCAAAGGAAAACACTGAGTGAAAAATTAACATCAAGCAACACAATTTATACTGATGTGATTTTCACTTGTTCACAGTAAACTATGGTCAGTTCTTATAGATCCCTAAGGTTGTTGCAATGATGAATGATAAGAGAACAGGAAGAAAACAAATAAAGAGAAATTTGAAATTTTAATGCTTAAAAAAACCCCAGTGTGTGCCAAAGCATATTTGGTACTACTTTCTAATAAGGCGCCCTTTATCAGGAGTCAAGCTGATAAACCTAATGGTTTAATTAATGGCTAATAAATAATTTACAAATGCCTTATATATCAACCATAAGCCATTAATAAGAACAAGTTTGAGTTACCATACTAACAAGTCCTGTGTGTATCCAAAGTCTGATAAATCTTCTTTCTCTGTGCTGTAAAGCCACTGTTGTCCAAAAACTATACAAAATATGTCAGTGAGTCACACTGTTGCACTGGGTGACATGTTCCTTCATTACCATGAACACACACACTGCAGTTTATTTTGACTCAATCCTACACACACCGTCCTGCTGCCAGAAATACTAAGTACAGCACTAAATGTGGACTCATTTGCTACTAAAAGTAGTCCCCAACAAATTCATTATTTACTCCTGTTTAAGAAATGTTTGTTAAAGACTACAGTGACTGGCTGTTTTAAAAAAGGAACTAGTTTGTTTCATCTTGAGTAGGAACCAATGGGCTTGGAGCTGAGTCACAGACGGGAAGTCAGACACTATTGACAGAAGGACAAACACATTGTTGGTTGTGGTCTTCACATTGGATTAATTTACACTAAGAAAAATCTAGAATAACAGCAGCTTTATCCCATGGAGTCTCTATCTCTCTAATAAACAATCAAAGTTACAAATTGTCATTAATAAAAAAGTCATTAATAAAGGGTCATGGGTTCCTTTCTTAAAAGTCAGGTAGTAAGTCATCTGAAATTATAAAAAGTTAATAAGTCATTAATAAAGGTATTTTACAACAATCTATCAAGTCTGCTACAACGCTAATAAATGATGTAAGCACAGAGGCTCTGTTGTCATTTTCCTGAAGTCCAGTGGTCAAACAGTCTATTGGAGCGATCTGCTGATAAACTAAAAAAATAAAAAGACAAAACAAGGGTCTATCCCAATACGCACACTCGTGTTATATGCAAATCTTTACATGCCTTCTTATATAACATGTTTGCAGTGAATGACAATAGTGCCCAAGTGTCCATAAAGCCTGCAGGCATAGGGAAGTTCACTAGTTCACACTGGGGCACACCTAGTTAATGAGGCAATCCTGTGAACCATGCAAATACTCTCCTATAAATACATGGAACTACATTTCCATATAAAGATAACAGATACATAGGACAGTGCAGTTAAAATCAGATGATCAAACCCCAGGTCATGCTGGAGGAGGATAAACATCATCTAAAGAGTTATTTCACAACCTGGCAAGGAAATTTATTAGAAGGTATTTTTTTTCCAATGACAACACATGTGAGCTTGCTTTGCCACAGTGAAACTCAAAATCTACTGGTGTCTCTGCTTAGTGGTCAGGAGAACCTACACATCTGCAAATCAAAGTACAAATGAGTAAATGAAAGGGTGAATAATTAATAATTTCATATTGTGTAGTGATATGAGAGGTTAAATAAAACATTAGCTATCTGTGACACACAACACAACTCTGGATACACATTCACAAATATTAGGAGACGTTTACAGATATCTTTTACAAATATCAGTATGCATATGCACAACCACGTACAAATTCACAAACCTCAGTGAATATTTACATTTACACAAGTCTTGCAAGTGTTATATTCTCACATGAATATAATTCAATATATTTCATTTATATGTTAAAATATATTTTTATATAATTTTATTTTCCACACAAGACATGCTATTACCAATATAACCAAGCAAAAAAAAAAAACAAGCATTACATTGTATTTGTTTATTACATTAACAAAATAATGCAAAAAATGATGCTAGAATTAAATGAGTTCAGATGGATAATGTATGTATTTACCTCTCTGTGCCACATACACCACACCAGCATACTGGTTGACAGCCACTCCAAACACCTGCCCAGTGAAGAGTTCCGGGTATTTGGGCCAGGTCAGGTCCAGCTTGTACAGCGGTCTGCCCAGCAGCTGGTAGTCCCGTCTGAGGCTGGAGCCGCCAGCCTGCTGGCTGCTGATGCTGCCGTACAGCACCATCATGAGCAGGACTAACGAGGCCATGCTGGACAATATTAAACACGTATGACCTCTCTTTTTCATCAACATGAGTGGTATCGCTGCTTAGCTTGTGCTTGCTTAGATCAATATCCTGCTTGGCTGATGTTCGCTAAATATGCAGAAATGTTTGTAAGAGCGCTGCAGAGGAAGCCACACAGTCCCGCAAACAGACGCAGCCTTAATGTGATAACAGCTGAGAGGTAATTAAGTTAAAATCCGGTTATTTAAGTAGAATTTGAAACCAACTGACAACGTCAATGTAGAATTCACTTCCTCTCAAAACCCAAACGAAAACAAACCATCGTGGCAAGTTAGACTGATTAACACACAGCATTTCCGTTCAAGACATCGCAATAAAAGCATTCCTAAAACAGGACCACGTGTCTAGTCGAGTGACAAGAGTTCAGACCCAACGTGTGAATAAAGAAATATAAGTGTGGTCGGGCAAACCTGATGCCAGTGTGTTCGTATTTTTCATCGACAACGAGATGCTGAAGTCAGTTTCGGATTTCGAAAAAAAGGCAATTTCACTGCTTTTTTACATCCAGATCAAAACCCAATATACTTAGATTTGTCAAATCTGGACTAGATTAACAAGGAGACTGCAGAGACTCATTAAAACACAGTTTCACATGTGCGGAACCTTTATTCTATTTGTGAAAACTGAAAATAAATTGGTCTAATATGGTCTGGATGGAGAAATATCAGTGAAATCGCCCTTTTTCATTTTTCATGAATAGAATAAAGGTTTCACCAATCTGAAAGTGGGTTTAAACAGGCTTTTGCTATTATGTCAAACACCTTTTCCCTTAACTTTGAATCAGAAGCTAACTTCAGCGTCGTGCAGACGTTTCACTGTTTGTCGCTATAATTTTAGAGATTTTACTTTTAAGGCAAGCTTTTTCTATTTCCGGCAGCCTGACACAGCAAAACACCTGACCAAAACGTCTGTAGAACGGCTGTTACGTCATGACGTGTTAACGCAGCCTTGGCTGTGGAGGCGACTGTGCTTCCCTGACAGTAATTTTCTTATAATTATTTTTTCGACATTCTTATCGCAGTGCGAATGACAGTCCGTGAGGGACAGAGACGCCTTTCATGTAGTGTAAACCATCGAAGAATCGACTCCATGGAGGTCGTGGACAGCCCGCTCAATCTCGTAAGTTTCGGTGTTGATGTTGCAATAACAGGCTAACGTTACTGTTGTTGTCCGGTAGCTTGGACATGCTACACGTTATACATTTTGGGTTTTTTTCCTCGACATAATGAGCATAAACACGTTTGACGTAGGAACATATTACTGTCATAGTACTGTTTTTATTATGCTGCTGTAACTTAGCTATACAATGTTAAGAGTTATTGTTAACAGCGAGGGGCGAATGTGTTCAGCTAGCTACTTGTTAACTTCTTTGCAAAGCCATTTGATAGTAACCGACTGTTAACAGGCTACAGTGTCCTCTACCTCGACAAAATGCCACCTCAGTTCTATTTAATCTCTATAATGCCTTGTCGTTGTCAATTAAGGACAATGACAGAGATATTTTGTAATCAGCATTATAATTAAGACAATAGAGGATCAGTATTTAGGAGTATCTGTGTAACTTACAGTATTTATACATAATAAATATAGAAAGATAGTGACAAATGACGGGAAAAGGCAACATAAAGTGTGTCAGTAAGATGTTTTTCCACCATGAGTCTTCAGATCAGCTTGAGTGCTCCTTGTCATATAGTCTCCAAATCTCTGAACTCTACTGGAGGAATGACCAGCCTTCTTCCAAAAGATACTCCCTTGATAGCCTCAGTTTGTTCTCATGTATTGTCATAACATTCAAGTTACAGAGCTAAGCCTAAGAAATATAAATCTCTGAAGATCTTTGAAAAACTCAGAAGGTCGTCTAACAGCATGTAGATATTTCCAGAATCCTCAAAGACTCTTTGAACCATCTGGATAAAAATAATGTTCAGTTCACTGCATGATAAAAGAAATTGTAACCTATTTCACAGATTGAATCTATTCCCTAATCCAAACAACAGCGACAGCCAGAAATTATATATCAAAGACAAAGAAATGTCTTATTTATTTTTCATGTTATTTTCAAATTGAGCAAGGATACATGCCATTTCTGGGTACAGTTGTAGGGTATCGTTGAACAAAAGTGTCTTTGCATTTTGCCTTCATTAGATATGTCACAGCAGAGATGCAGACAGGAAATGGAAAGGGACAGAGAGGGGTAGGATATACAACAAAGGACCCCAGCTAGAATCAAACCGGTGACATTAACTGTCGTTCAGTAACCTCCTGGGTTTTTAAAGATGGTCAGGGATCGATGTGTCAAAAAAGGGGATGCTAAATTGCCTGTAGGTGTGAATGTGAGTATGAATGGTTGTCTGTCTGTATGTGTCAGCCCTTTTATAGACAGGCGTCCTGTCCAGGGTGTACCCTGCCTCACGACCAATGGGAGCGGGGATAGGCTCCACACCCCATGACCTTGCAAAAGGATAAGCAGGTCTAGATAATGGATAGATGGATGTTAATGCATGAAAGGCGCAGCCTGGGGCTAGGTGGTGGAGAGCTCTGACAAATCTCCCATAGGTGTTCAGTTGTGTTGAGATCTGTTGACTGTGAAGGCCACAGCATATGATTTACATCATCTTCATATTCATCAGACAACGGGAGCCCTTTGAGCCGCATTTCAGAGTCATTTAGATCTTTTCCTCTCATCATCTTGATCCAAAATCAAGGTAAACAGGGTCTGCGGGGGTTTATTAGCTAATAAAGAATCCCCATGATCAGCATATTATCCTTGATATATTATTATGAAAATGCAATTAAAACAAATTCAACAAACTAGATCTGACTATTCTGACAACTTCTGACTGGTGCAAATAAGAATATTGTTCTAAAATGTATATGTATTAAATACATTTGAAGTATGGTTTAACTATTCTGATAATCAAGTAATTGTTTTGTCATTTTTCAAGCAAAAATGCTTTTCTTTGTCATATATGACTGTAAACTGCATGTCTTTGTGTTTGGACTTTAGGGTTGTTCAAAACAAGACATTTGAATACATCTCACTGAGCTGTGACAGATTATAGTAGGCGTTTTAAACTTTGAATAATTATTAGATGAATCGATAATGAAAATAATCATTAGTTGCAGCCCTAGTTCTATCAGTGTGGTGAAACCAGCTCTGTCTGTGACCAAAAAGTTGTCCTTGGTTTTTGTGCTGTTGAATATATCTCCTGACCTCTGCTCCTCTTCGCCTCTCCTTCCTTTTTCCTCCACCCTCTTCCTCCTTATCTTCCTTCCTAAATTCTCTACACTACCCCCGTTTTAAACATTCTCCTCATCTCTTTCACTCCTCGCCACCTTTTGTTTTTGAAATTTCTCAACTCACATGTATCCGATTCTTTCCCTCCTCCCATTTCCCCTTCCATCTGTCTGCCTCTCTTCAGGCTCATCAGCAGTGCAGGAAGGCAGACCGTTTGCTAGCAGCTGGAAAGTATGAAGAGGCCATCACCTGCCACGGAAAAGCAGCAGGTAGGTTCTGTGACATTGACACTGACAGGTCAGTGAAGGTAACTGCTCTAAAACAAGTAGAACACATAGTGAATGTTTAGGGTAAATACTGGTATCAAGCTTTCTGTCTCATTCTGGATAAGCTGCTTGTCTAGATTATCATAAAGTAATCACAAGTATGTTTGCATACAGTCAGGGAGTATTTGGACAGTGATAGGGTTTTCATTGTGTTGTGTTTGAAATGAAACAGTGCTGACTCAGCTTTGGGTTATTGATAGCTGGTTGTATACAGTACATAGTCCCTCATAGGACAGTGCAGCAGAGCAATGATACTAAACAGACAAGCAGTTAGAGTTTTGATGACTCAACAGTGGAATGCTGCTCTTGACTTATCACATCAATCACCTGTTTGACAACTCTGACTCCTAACTTCAGCTTGTGTTGTTTATATTTTTAATGTTTGTCTTAAAAGCATCTACAATTATATTTTTTTATGAGAATAATGTGAATATGAAATGTAAGGGGTGTAACCCGTTGTGATGAACCTACAGAGAATTATCAGCAACTCTGTGGCTTCCTTCAGCCTTGCGGAGCTCCATGAGCTTAGAGAGTTCATTAATTAGCTAGTAGGCAATGGTTCTCCTTTATAGACATAACAAATGATATCATAGGTATTGGGCTAAATTCATTTTTGATAGTTATAATAGTCTGTCACCAATGACTGTTTCATTTTCATGTCTTCATTTGTCCAGTTTATCTATTTACCAGCACTCTTTTGTTTCTATCTATACAATACAAGCTACAGAAAAGCATTTTTTAAAGCACTGTTGATGTCAACAGATTGAAAATGCTGTTTAAAACATCTTTAATGAATCAGCTTTCACTGTCATTTACTGGTCTAATAATCCTGCTGTTATGAATGGTTCTGGCCAGCTGTTTTGTTATGAGATGATCAGACATTAGCTATAAGGTGATTAGTAATTCTGAAAGTATGACCATAACTTTAACAACTCATTAGCAATCTTCACTCTGCTGCCACAACAGTAGCTAGCTTTGTGACTAACTCAGGAACTAATTGAGCCATATAAACTGTAAGCATGTGTTTTATAGCAGCTATCAGCATTATACTGACAAGAGAATAAAATACAGGGCTGTTATACATTTACTGACTAGAACTGTCTTACTGAGCGTTGAACCAATAAACATAAAACCAAGTTTATCACCAGGGTTAAGTCGGCTTGTAAAATCGGCCCACTGATGTATCAGTCAGGCTCTTGTTGTTCTCCATAGCTAGTGTGGCACTGCCAGACCAGCTGTGTCTACATATTATGTTTACACTGTTGCAGTGCAGGAGAAAGATTAAAGCAAAATGAAAATGATCTTCTTAAATTAGTCATAATGAAGTCCAATACAGTATCACCAAACTAATGACAAGAGGTGAAACTGCACCTTTCTGCCACAGTGTCAACAAAAACTGAGCTAGTGCTGAAACTGATGCTAATAATAATCATTTCATTGGTTGATGTGTTTTTTTAAAGGTAAGCTTTATTTGCTTTGGAAATGAAAGTCTGTGAACTGCCAAAAGAACAGATGCTCATCTCTCTGTCTCTCTCCAGATCTTCTGACAGATGCTATGAAGACAACAGAGTGTGATCAGGTCAGACTCTCTGGTTTGTCTGTTTGTGTGTGTGTGTTCAGTGAGATCCATGAACCAGTGCCTCTCCTCTGTTCTTTACCATTTATGCATTTATGCCCCATAAGATGAAAGCAATGTTTAACACGGCCTTCAGTCAGCTCATCTGGAGTCTAAAGCAGTGTTGCAGCCAATGATGCACTAGTTGTATTGGGTAAAGCAGCATATATCAGCAGTAAAGGTTCAGCCTAAGATCTTACATGTAGATGTGTGAAATGGAATAGAAGAGCCCCATTATTATATTAATTATATTGATAACTGTGGCCTCTGAGAAAATGTGAAGGCCATTTCAAAGATTAATTAATTGAGAAAAAAAATAGCAGATTGATTGATAATAACAAATGGGCTGTGTATTGACAGCAGTGTAATATGTCAGTGTTCTAGTTAATATTCAGCTCTGTGGCTGCTGTTAATCTGTGTGTCTGCAGGCTCGTCTGTCCATGGAGCTGCAGAGGGACAGTCATATCAAACAGCAACGACTCATCCAAGAGCGCTGGAAGAGAGAGGCCCGTCGCGAGGCAACAAAGGCCCGACCCGGCCAGGTGCAGCCCTCCGGCAACCCAACCCTGCTCACCCAAACCCAGTCCGGAGGCCCGCTGCAGCCTCACGGCACCCTGGGCCTCTCAGCTGCAGAGTGCGGAGGAGGCAGGGAGAGAGAGTACGACACCTTGCTCTACCAGCTTCAGATTCGGCAGACTGGAAGCTACCAGCCTTTGACTCCACCTTGCCCCGGATCTAAGACCACCAAAGATGACAAAACTCGCCTGGAAGAACAACAGACCACCATCGAGGACCTGCGGCGCCTGGTCGACCACCTGATGGACGAAAACCAGCGGCTGGCGGCCGAGAACGAGCGGCTACGATCGGAGAACACCCGGCTGCGCTCTGAGGCGGTCGAGGCAGCAGACTTTGTGGAGCGTTCGGAGCTCTGGGTGCTCCCTCAGGCGGGTGGCGCTATGGGAACAGGGGGCGGGCAGGAGAGGAAAAGCACAGGGAAGGGGAAGGAGATCGCAATCCCACAGCTGCCACCGCTGGAGATGCCAGCTCAGGAAGATCTGTGTCTGGATGACCTGCCTCCTCTGGAGCTGCCAGAGGACATCCAGAATGAACTACAAGAGCTACTGGACAGGGATAAACAGTGATAAGACAGATGTCTCTCTCTCACACACACACACACACACATACACACACACACACACACACACACACATACATACACACACGCACTCAAACCAATACGGCTTTTGAGTTCAGATGCCAAAATGTTTGACACCTCAAACCCAGAATAATATTAAAGGCCGTGCTCTCCCTCACAGGCTCTGTCTGATTTGACCTCTGCTCAGCTGAAATATGTACAGAGCTATAATTACATGAGCTCACCAAACTCTCTGCTCTCATAAGAATAATAAAGGTGTAAGCTGCCCTGTCCAATCAGGAGCAACAAACCAACAGCAGAGTGATGGAGATGTCAATCAATCTGGTCCCTGGAAGAGGTCTAATCAGGCAAATGTAGTGAAAACATCTGTGTAGGTGCACCATGGCTTTAATGCTACTACCACTAATACATGGAGGAATACTTCACCCAGAACTAAACCATGTCGTTGTTATCTGCTCCCCATAATGTCAGCGGGAACATCAGTGAGGCTGTAATGTCACTATGACATCCAGTGAGCTCAGTATCAGCTCTCAGGTAGACAACTGGAGTTGACAGGAACATGTTGTTGAGACTTTCAGGTACTGTCTGAAGATAGCCTTAAAATAACTCAGAGCAACTCCAGCTACATAACGTGTGTTCTGAAGCTTAACGGAAGTCAAACCCATGAGTCAAATATCAACTGATGATCCTTCTAGATGCTGCTGGAAAAATTGTATTCAGCAGAAAACTGAGTGTGTGTGATCTGAGTGGTAAAACAAACGAGACAGACAAGCACATGTAGGTTTCACTATCAGTGACGTAGAGAGAGCGGCCTTCTTCTCTTCCAGGAATCCAAGAGATAATGATGGACTTTTGGTCCCATGGCAGAATAGTTTCAGAACACATCTATGCTGCAGGAGCTGTTTGGGAGTCAATGTGTGTGGCTATTTTCTGTCCTTTGGTGCTCTATCAGAACATGTTCCTGCTATGCTCAGTTGTCATGGAGAGTGCTGAAATGAAGTAGCACCATCACACTCACTGGATGTTACATTGACATACACACTCCAGCACTGTCTCAACTGGCACGAGGGTGAACACATAATGACTAAGTTTTGGATGAACTGTTGTCCATCATCCGTGTTAAGCACGAACATGACCATGTTTTAAATAAATGAAAGATGTCCCCACACACACACACACACACACACACACACAGATCAGGATCTCATGCAGTGGGATTCAGTCACAAACGAGCATATTGCTGTTGTTGAGGAAAAACATTTTTATGTTTTCTGACTTAAATGAAAGGCTTCAATGATCATTTGTGTTTAGTGAATTTTCATGAGCAGGTCCTTGAAACCTGAAAACCTCCCCACCTGGAAAGCTGATTTATTTTATTTTTTTCTTTTTTGCTAATGGGTGTTTTTGTGTAACAGCAGCAATATACAGACACACACACACACACACACACACACACACACACACACACACACACACACACACACACACACACACACAGACACACTGATGGCATGAACTGAAACCTGAGGTTAATGGGAATGAAGGCTGAAGCACACACAGGTGATAGAAGCTTGCAGACACATACTGTCACTGTTCACACTGCAAGCAACTGGGTTGATGTATTCTCAGTATTCATTATGATAATGCTCTGCATTTACAGGACAATAATAGTGAGACTTGTTTGAGTTTGAATCCATCACATCATACAGCAGTGCAGCTGAGAGCAGATTTACCTGACGTTAGGATTTTAACTTTACTACTATACTTTTCAGTTCTACTTACTGGTTCCTTTCAATCACTGTGAAAGAAAAGGAAACATTTGAAAACAGAATTTCAACACTGAAACCTTGTTTTCAGCTCTGCCAAACCCTGTTTATATTTTTATCTTTCAATCTTAAAAAATCAGCTTTTTACTCATTCAGAACCAGTCTCCATTCAGAACCAGGTTTCAGGGGTCATCCTTACTTGAAGCAATGTATGTATCAGTACCTGGTACAGAATGACAGGCCATTTTCCAACACGCTGTAGTTCTGAAGCATATCAGTCAGTACCATAAAGTTATAGTATCTGGACACCCAGCCCTGATTACCATGCAATTCTAATATATCAAACACAAGTTGCTGTTCATACCTTACAGTATGAATCGTAGAAGGCAAGAGTAACATAATCAGAAATCTGAAGTGCTGTTATGTGTATTTGAACATTGGCCAGCAGATATGTGAATGGGCTGAAACATGTGAAACACTGGTGTGGTTCTTTTAAAGCTGCATTCATCCAGTTTTGGTCCACCAGGGGGCAAAAGAGCCCTGAATAAGGTTGATAGAGACAGCTCTGGTCAATCAGTGACATATAAATCTGCTGCAGCTTACATGGTAGCTGTAACAGTTGCCTATTTACACATCCACTAGACACAGAGCAACATTAGCATTTATTTGGAGTCTGCCTGTGTCCAACTGATGATTAGCCAACTCCTGAGGGAAATATCTGTCTCTTTAGCTGTTAAAAGAACTGTGTTCAGCAGCTAGTCTCTGACTGTGTGTGTCTGCTGTTTGCAGGTAGTGTACAGTAGGTCTGTCACAGATTTTTCACTGAAAACATCTGCTCGCTGTAACACCAACAGAGTCAGTGATAATTCTCTGATAAGCCTCTGCCTCCACATTATATGTAAACATTTGATTATTGAATGCAGCTTTAAGTGAACTAAGCAAGCATTCAGTGTGTAGCAGTAACAGCTGTTAAAACATTCTTATCCAGTTCAGACATGTGATTGGCTGCTGACAGCTGATGCTGGTAACAAGGAAAGAAGGACTGGAGATGACATGTTGCTTGCAGTGTGAATGCATGTGGCATGTGCATGCACACACTATCACACACTTTGAGGCATTTGTACAAGTTCATGAACTGACACTTCAAACAGTATATTTCCTTACTGGAACAATAATGATATGCAGCAGTGGCTGCAAACAGGACATTATGCTGCGTTCACGACCTATGCAAAATCTGATAGATCCACATTTTCAACAATCAAATACTCAATAAAAATAGTTTAAGCTGTTAAATACTAAAATATGTTGCTTAATTACAGTCAGCATTAGGATTGAACCTAATGCTGACTTGTGGACAACTGTAGAAAATAATGTTTTCATTCTAAATAAAGCTAACCCAGTACATAACTTTCATCACATCTTATCATTTCTGATCGTTGTACTTGAAATGCTTGACTTTTGTTTCATCATTGAAATGATAGTGTGTGATTTGCTGTGGAATATTTAACATAGTCATTGTGTGTTAAATGTGAAATCTACATTGATTGAATCTTGAATTTAAATATGTGAATAACTGTCAGGTTGTATTGATTATTATTCTCATAGGACGTGAATGCAGCATTAACATGAAGACAGACACACTTCATACGTCTACATCACAGCTAAAGGGAGTCACTTCTCACTCGCAATCGATGGCCGGAGTACAAGATGAAAGCTTAAACTGCCGGCTGGCCGGCTAGCATTAATAAAAGTAGCCGAAACAGTTTCAACAACCCTCCAAAACTCTGTACCTTCTCAACAAACCCAACCCGTGCCTTGGACAACTCTGTGTCTCCTGTGGTGGCAGTCGCATCTTTGGATCTTCAGATGGATAGAAGCAGTTGTCTTGAACTTGTGTCCAACAGGATGAGCACTCTGACTGAAAACAACAGTTCTAAAATGATCTCAACTCTTCAGAGTGCTGCTCTCTCCTTGTTTCTAACAAAAAGCCACGCTGTGTTTGTGACATACTGATTTGTATGAATAGAACAGGTTTCAATCTCATGCTGTGTGAGCAGCCGACCTGTGACGATCTCCTCCCTCACACCAAAGCTGTCTTTTGTGCTAAACTGACGCATGTGTCTGAGAGAAAGCTGTTTTTAAAAGTCTCTCTGTGTTCAGCTCTGAATACTTGTGTTGCTTCCAACTGAATATCTCTGGTTGAGACTTTAGTTTCTCTCCTACAGAACGTTCCTCTTCATACTTTCAGCCTTATTTCACTGTTTACTGATGGCTCTCCTGCAGCTGTATCAGAGCTGTGTTTGAGCTGTGTTTTGTTAAGAGCTGAAACAATTAATTGATTGACAAAACAAGCAAAAATGCCTAAAATTCACTGGTTCCAGCCAGTCAAATGTGAATATTTTCTGTTTTCTCGGTCTTCTTTGGATTCTGGAGTGCTTTCAGACAACACAAGCAGTTTGATGATGATGATGTTACCTTGAGCTCAAGGAAATAGCAATTTTTCATTTCATTTTTCACTATTTTCTGACATGTCATAGATTAATTTAATTGATAACTAAAATAATCATTAGTTGCAGCCTCAGTCAGGTTACAGCTAATGCAAACAGAGCATGTCCTGTTGCTTCACATTAAAAGCTCTCCAACCACTGGGAGGCTTTTATTGTGAAGCAGCAACATGAAATGCAGATTATTTATCACCAGAGCTTTGTTAGTGCTTTCGGTCAGTAGACCATTTTTTAAATGTTGCAGGGAGGAAACGTAGAAGAAGAAACAGCCACGGTGAGCTGTTAGATGAAGAGCTGCAGACAACAGCACACTTCCAACACTTCATCAACAACGTCTGTTACCTGGCAGCGCTGTAGTGTGGAACGTGTGTGACTATTCTCAAACCAAGAACCGAATTCTTGGTGTCATAAAGCCGCACAAACATCATTTCTTTGGCCTCAACCAAAGTGGACGAGTTGACTTTGTCGCTGACGCAGCGAAGTCATGTGAAAGTCTTACGGACTCCCTCATCCTGAAGCTTTTATTTTTTTGTTCCGTCTTTGTGAACATGAGCAGTGTTTGATTCTGCTGCTCTCAGAGTTCAGATGGTTTTAGAACTGCAGACAGTGGAAGTATCTGACGTTCTCTCTCCTCACACCCAGTCCACCTCTCTCTCTCTCTCTCTCTCTCTCTTCCTCCTCAGACTCGTCCGCTGACTGTCGCCATGTGTGTGTTGTTATGATATGTGATACTATGTGATTTGGAGTAATCATTTGGAAGACTGATGTGTTTTAAGTTCTACCACCTGGAAGACAGTAATGTTTGAGAGACTTGACATGTTATTGAACATGTGTGTTGTATGTGAGTGTCAGTGTTGGCTTGGGTTTGACCGATATGAGGTTTTGAAAGGCCACATCAGATACCTTTACCTACCCGCTGTAACCAACACTTACCTACATTTGTCTTACAGTTAACATCTTATGCCAGTATTTATCTATATCTTTAAAATGTCAACATTTCGTGGTTCAGAAATTCAAAGTATGCTGTTTTTTTTTTCCTCTACACATGTAATCTCATCAGTAGAGCTGGGTATTATTTTAAAGTTTTTGATACTAATACACATATAATACTGATTCTCAACACCAAAACTATACTTTCTTGAAATTCAAGAAATATAAACTTGTTTTTGGAGCACACCACTAATTTGACACATTAAGATCAGTTGATTTGTCATGAAGAGTACTACACAGCTGTGTAACGTGGTCTGTGGCTCCACAGGGAACTTTCTAAAGTTTGATGACATCATCAGGGTGAATTGAAAAGATTTGGCCTTTTATCAGGCAAAGAGTCTAATGAAAGTCTATCAGGTTGCACTGTGGGAACTGTAGGATACAGGGTTTTAAGTGGTGTGACTAATATTAGCAGTACAATATTGCTGCTTTGATTTTGATCTTTTAATCTGTCTCTCACTAGCCCTCCAGTCAGTTTCCAAATGTTAAATGCTGACTTTGCTTAAAGAAAATACACAAAAAATTTGATTGGAATAAAGAACTAAATGCTGCAAAGAATATGAATCTAAACTAAAGCAGTATTCAGGTTTCAGACTCCCTGCTCGTCAGAGAATAGACACTAAAACTGACAGTGAAACATATCCATGCAGACTTGTCTCTAATGAATCTGATCCAAACTTCCTTCAGAGTCAGTTCCAGGTGTTTCCCCACAGATCAGTCTCTCAGTCAGACAAACTAGATCATATCTGTCATATCAGCAGACTAACTGAACCACACACAATTCATAACGACATGATAACGTTGGCCTCATATCTGTCTAATCGCTGTACACTCGTGTGCTGTCAGTCCAGGTGTGATGTAAGACGTATCTTCCCTCTCTGTTTTTGCTTCCATCTTCCCGCCAGCCTGTGGAGGGAGCAGAATTTTTTTTTTCTTATTTTGTTAATTTGAATGAAAATACACATTAAATGTATTTGCTTGATTTACAGTGTAATGCAGTGTATTGTTTGTAGTTAGTCTTTAGTTCAGATAACTCACCTGTACAGCACATGCACTCTCTCAGTTTCTCATTGGTTGCCAGGTGACACCGCTGGAGAGAATGATCCTACACACCATCTGTGGTCAATGGGAATTCACTTTTTTCACATTTGAATACAGATTACAGTATCATCTATCATAATCCTTTGATTCTGTCATCCACTTTTCTGCTGCTTCTCTGGCTCTTTCCAACACAAGCAGTTCAAGCTTTTTCCTGATGTCCAGGCTCCCTCCCTCTGTGCCTAAAGATGAACCCAGACACTCATTTCATCTGCTTGTATCAGTGATCTCATTCTTTCAGTCACTACCAAAAGCTCATGTCCAAAGGTGAGAGCTGGTTGTTCCATCTGCACAGCGTTCACAACAGCACCAAATGTTCTCATGCTCCACTTTACCCTCACTCCTGAACAAGATCCTGTGATACTTGACCTCCTTCACTTGGAGCAGCAACTCACTCCCAGCCTGAAGGGAGTAATCCTCTGATTTATATGAGTGCCATTCCCTCAGACTTGTAGGCATTAAATAATATGTTCACAATGTTTCAAGTGTGTCTTAAAACAACAGTCAGGTGTCCATATGAAAGAGGTTTTCCTCACTGTAATCATTCCTCCTGTTCATACTGGATATTAAAAAAATCCCCTTCAAATGTGCTTCTAATGTAAGTGATGAAGGGCCAAAATCCACAGTGTGTCCACACAGTTAGTCATATCAAGTGGATATCTGACACATTTACAGTCTTTTTAGCATCAAGTTCCCTCTTTGTGTTTCCTCAGACAGTGTTTCTCTGTTAAGCTGTGGAGGAAGTATAGTAACAAAAAGAGGAACTTTGGCACTAAAAAGACTGTAACGTTGAAAGATATCTACTTGATTTGACTCATTTGGATGCTGAAGCTTCATATTAGCTTCAGATAAACTTTTAAATACATTTTGCACAGAAGGAGGACTGTGGATTTTGTCCTCCATCACTTATATTGTAAGTGCATCATGAAGAGATCTTCTAATGGTCAGTATGAACAGGAGGAATGATTACAACAAGAAAAACATGTTTCACTGTTCATCTGGGCTCCTGACTGTTTTAAGACAGACTTGAAAAATTGTGAACCTGTCCTTTAAATGTCATCCTCACAGCAGTTTTGGTCTCCATAAAGGCAAAATCCACCTCACACAAGGCATCTCAAAGCATGTGTCATGTGGGGGCATCTGCTTCACTTCATGATTTCTTACATTTACCAGAATACCTTTCAGTAATCACTAGGAATGCTCCAATTGTTCCATCCAGCTGTTCTCAAAAATGTGAAAAATATTTCTTCAGTCAGAGAGGCTCCTAGAATTGTAGGTGAAAAAATCTGAAACCTGTTTTCACACGACGTTAATCATTTTACCAGTATGTAAACTCTGAGAAGAAAGAGTGATCATGCTAGTAAGCAGGTAAAATAAATCATATCAAACTGCCTGGATGGATTTGGATCTGTATGTGATGTTCTGTAACATTGTCCACATCTGATCAGCTGATTACAGGAATGATACAAACACCTGCACAGTATCAGAGCTGCATGGCACATTAGTAGTAGCTGTTTAGTGGATTGTGTTCACACCTGGAATCCAGGCTGACATCCAGAAACGGGTTTGGAGAATCACAACAGCAGACTGTGAAACAGACAGAATCTGCTCTCTCTCACACTGTTTGGTTGTCTGCCAACCAGCAACTGTGGGACCATTAGCATACATGTTCTTTTATTTGAAGCTGTTACTGTACATGCAGGATATTGTCCTCAGAGCCTGCTTCTGTCCTAAATCTAGCTACATTTGACAATGTCTTATTGAGATTCTTATTTTCTTATCTCTTCCCTTATGACTTTCTGCAGTGTCTTGTTTCTTTTCAGAGTTTAAGATTTCAGACTCAAAAGGAAAGACAGTATACCTGTAGAGTATTGTATCTGTGATGGCACATACTGAATTTGAATTTGGCAGTTTGATTCAATATGTATATCAAGTTGTATCAAGTGTATCAAGCACACTTATTGGAAGTTTTCTGGAGCTTTTAGTCACATCTGGTAGGTTGAGCTGGTTCAAGTTTTGGGTGTTTTTTTTTCAAACAACTATTTTTGACCTGAATGTTCAAGCTCAATTTCAGATTCAGTTTTTCATTTTGGAATTACTGAATACAAATTTACTGAATCATTAAGTAGTTGCCTGCATAAATGTACAGTAATCACAAAAACAACACACACACTGGGCCCTATTTTAATGATCTAAAGCACACGGTCTGAAGCGTATGGCGCAAGTGCATTTAGGATGTGTCCAAATCCACTTCTGCTATTTCAACGGCGGAAAAATGGTTGCAGCACCAGACGCATAGTTCAAAGGGGTTGTTCATAGTCTCTTAATTAATCATGGGTGTGTTTTTGGCGTAACATGCAATAAACCAATCAGAGTGTCATCTCCCATTCCCTTTAAGAGTCAGGTGCGCTTGCACCTTGGTGGATTGCTATGATGATGGCACATTTGCCAAGTGGTAAGAAGGAATACTTCTCTGCAGAGGAAACAGATCTGCTCATGCATGAAGTGAAAGCACACGATCCATAATGAACACTCTGGCCCCTGCTGTTCCTGGACCCTCCTGTAGCCCCAGACCACCAATTTAAGATCCTGTTCATTAAATTGTTGTGAATGTATTTTCGTTTGGTTTTTGAAAAGGTTTATTTTTTTAATTTGGTTTCTTTAAAATCGTTTTGTTCAGTCATGGAGTAACAGGTCAAATCAGCGGGGTTTTAATTACTGAAAGTATGGAAACCTGATCACTGTACTCTCAAAAATGTTAAAGAATACTTATTAAATATTGTTCAAAAATTAAATCATTCATTTTAATCATGTAAAGAATCATTAACACAGTAATCAGGTCTTGATCAGCTCTCTAAGGTTCTGATCCTGCTGCTGGCAGCAGATAGAAGCTGTCCAGAGTTCTTTCCTTCTTTAGTTTAATCATTGTTTTCACCTCATTTATTTCCTCATGTGTTCCTCATGTCTTCATGTATTGATGTAGCAGGAAAGTTGATCTGTGTTTGATATGTTGTTGTCCGTCTGTTTAAATACCTACATGTATTGCCACGATTTGGTCAATTTGTGCCTGACCACACCTCATTTTAAGACCAACAAGCCCATGGACGCTCAGATGGATGCAAGTCCATTTGCTATTTAAACAACATGGGCGCTGGACAGGAAAATGACAACTGCGTCGGTCTTAAACTAACAAAGAAACTTGCGTCATGCTTGGTCCCGCTTTGCGCTGGGTGTAAGATAGGACCCTCCGACTTTTCAAGCCCTGCTGAAAAGCTCCGCCTTCTCAGTGATGTCACACAGGTGTGAGATGCTCCTGTTCTCAGAGTGATGGATCAGCTGTCAGCTGCTCTCTGGACACTGATGACACCTTGTGCCTGAATGAAACATCGTGCTAGTGTCAGGCTCAGCTGTGTGTCTTATAATGAAACCAGATATGCCATGTCTTTGCTGTTTGTAATAATATCTTTATTTAATGTTCAAATGTTAATTACAAGAAAAGCATGGTATGATTCACCATGTTGTGTGTTATGTGAGAGTGATGTTAAACTCAAAGTGTTCTGCTGAACAAAGATGATGACTCTGTGTCTCTGCTGGTGATGCTCAATTTCTGATTCAGTTTTCATTTTGGAATTAAAATACAAAATGCAAATTAACTGAATCGTTGAGTAGCTGCCAGCATAAATGTATAGTAATTACAAAAACAACACACACACAGACTTTTTCAAGCTCTGCTGCCTTATCAGTGATGTTACAGGTGTGAGATGTTCAGAACTAATAAAAAGATCTAAGCTGCACTTGTGTGTGTGTGTGTGTGTGTGTAAGTTTTCTCTGCATGATTGTAATTCATGAAACAAACTCCAATAATATGAAGAGCCAAAGTGTTGAATATTAAATAATGGAGACATTATGAAATAATCATATGAATAAACAAAATCATGTATATATATACATAATAACTATGGAACTGTGACAGCATCCAGAACATGTTTAAAGGCATGACAGTGTCAGTCCATCCAAACTACTGGATGGATTTCCATGAAATTCTGTACAGATATTCATGATCCCCAGAGGATGAATCTAATTGTCTTTGGTGATCCTCTGACTTCTCCTCTAGCGCCACCATGAGGTTGTGAAATATCTCAACAACAAACAAATATTTAATAGATTGCCATGAGATTAGTGTTGCACAATCTTGTTTCTCACAGGATGAATAACTTTGATGATGTCTTGATGTTTCATCTAGCCAGGCCACTAAATACCTGTAAAACTAATGACAGCCCAATCAGCCTCAGCTCTACTTGTGTGTTTGGTGACTGTAGACATGGTAAACAGTAAACTACATACTATATACTGTACTATTAATGTTGACTGTTTCTCAACCCAACTGGCACCTTCTGCTTGAGTTTTCTTCCCATCAAAGGGGAGTTTTTCCTCACCACTGTCGCCAAGTGCCTCTCATGGGGGAATGTTGGGTCTCTGTAAATTAAAGAGTACGTTCTAGATCTGCTCTATGTGAAAAGTGCCTTGAGATAACTCTGTTATGATTTGGCGCTATAATAAAATTGAATTGAATTGACTTGATGATGATGATGATGATGATGTCAGCGTTTAGCTCTTTTCTGTAGCTAAGTAGCTACAGCCTCAGAGAGCTGCTGGATTTATACAGGACGCCAAATCTCCCAATTTAAAACTCAAGAGAATAGTTATAAAAGGAGAAATATGAATCCTGTCATCATCATGGATTTACCTCAACATACCAACAGTCTTAGTAAGGTTAATCCTGTGAAGCAGAGAGGCAGGCTGGGAGTAAACATGTCTGTGTAGCTCATGTCAATACACAGTGTGTGAAATGTTTATATGTGTAAATTATAGTCGTGTGCTTTGTAATGGCAGTTTTTCAGGATTATACACATATTCAAAAACAGTACATGGTTACTTTGACAGAAACAGCAGCTTATTTCTGACTTGAATACATTCATCAGTGCAAAAGTCTCAGCTGTAAAAGTGATGATTCCATGAGAGGTAGCACCTGGGACTGAGTCACAGTGAGGATCTACTGCTGAGACACTCACACACACTTACTGGAGACACAGAGAATGGTGATTCAACACGCCACAAACATTTGTTGTCCTGACTGTAATCAGGCAGCTTTATTTTATTGCATTTACAATCCAGTAATCAACACACCAGACATTTCCCCTACACAGATCAAAAAGCCCAGTCACACAGCTCTGGGTAAGTACATGAAGCTTTGGTATCATTAGTCAGTTATAAGCATTCAATGGACACCAAGTCATGAGGAGGTTTGGCTTGTTATTGCACCTCAACACCTATTTGGAACTCTGGGAAACCAATGATGTCAGCCACAAGCACATTAAGACTGGTACTGTGTATAATACTGTATCTGTGAGGGATGGAAGGGTTGCTCAGAGGGGGAGGAGGAGGTGCAGAGGAGTGATGGTGTCTGAGAGCTGTAGTGCCAGATATACTCCAAAAGCAGCGGGGTGGACTTGATCGCCGCTCTGTTAGGCTGATGTGTTCACATGTGCAGTTAGTGCGTGCAAACCATGCGAGACGAACATCTGTGCAGATCCTCGCTGACAGGAAGATGTCACAAATTCACAAACCCTGACACGGGAAATGTGATTTCTGCTTAAAAAGTGCTCCAATTCGGGTTGAGATCTGGTGAAGACCATAGCATGATTCACATCATTCTCATAGTCCTTAAACCTTTCTGTGACCTTTGTATGGAGGCAGCATCATTGTGGAAGAGAGATTCCTTCAGGTTTGACCTTCAATCTGTCACCTGTCTATATCTTCTATTAATCTAGTTTTTTAGAACTTGAATAGGTCAGTACTTTTGCTCACTGACAGACTAGAATAACAAGGTTTCTACCAGAGAAACCACATAAACTGACTCTTCACAATCTCTATCTTTAACACAGAAAGTGTAGAGCTTTCTACAGCTTGTGAGCAGTGTACTCACTGCAGTGCCAGAGGACAAAAACAAGCCAAAGTTTCACATATCATGACACCGTTAGATTTACTAGAGCATCCATCATCAAGGATGCATAATCCACTCATGTGTGCTGCATCCTCCCACAGCAAAGTACATTAGAAAATGAGATGAAAAGCAACAACAGCATTGATAAAAAGGTTTCGTTGGAGGTGTATGTGCAAAAAAAAAAAAAGGTGGTTACAATAAAAAAAAGACTCCTTTTGATCCAACACACTGACACATAACATTCAAAAAGCCAATCATCACTGATATTGAGAAATGCAGATAGAAATTTACAACCAGGAGTGATCAGGACACACAGTCATATAAAAATACATGATTAAAAAGCAGGAAAAGAAGAGGGTTTTGGGCCTTCAGAAAGGCTGAAATCCCCACACACACACTTGGAAGGATCATTTTGTTTCATTTATTTGGTTTCTCTTCCCGTTCTTTCTCTTCTCCGGTGTTCACAGTCTCCCCCTCTGACAGGAATCAGGGATAGTGTTCATCTGCTGGTGTTCTTTAGATTGATTCAAATGTGTTTCACTCAGACAGGCTCAGCTCCACATCTGATTCATTCAACTCCACTCTCTCCTAAAGTTCAAAATGTTCATGTTAGTACTGCTGGTGAACTCTTGGCTCTTGTAAAGACACCCTGTTTCTTTGAAGGTCACCGGAATGTTGCAAGTGTCTGAGCCTTGAGGTGTCCCTCAGAGTAAGAAGAGTGTCCATTAGTATAGTGAGCCATATGGAAGTTAATGAACCCCCAACACACTAGTGTCAGAGGCTGAAATAGGAACAAGTTCCTCTTTCATAAAACACCTGAAAGGCAGCAGGAGCAAAACTGGTACAAATGACCATGAGGTACCCCATATGAAGGGTTTATAAGCTGACAGCCTGACCCTAATGGTAATTCATCATTTACTGATGCATCATAAGTCAGTTATAAGCCATTAATAAAAACAACTTGGGTTGCCAAGTTATGTCACCACATACAAATGTTAATGTTTAAAGCTGTATTCATTGATTTGTTTGGGGGTTTTTTGCCACTTGGGGGCAGCACAACACTGACATGTCATCACCTTCTAAAGTTGTTATGGTGAATATGTTAGCAAACAGTTGCCTATTTACATTTCATTTGGAGTCATGGCTAATATTCTGCTTTCCTCACCAGCTAGTTGCTAACTTTGTCTATATGCTGTTTGGTGCTGGGCAGGTGGTGTACACTGGCTTTATCACTGAAAGCAAAACAGCTAAAAGACAGCAAAAACCTCAGTGGAGCTGAGGGCAACTGTGGCCACAAGAGGCATTTACATTGATCTTAACTGTGATGTAAGCACTGAAATGCGTATGTGTAACATGCTAAAATGTAGAGTAATAGTTGTATAAGTAGAGTCAGTGAACTGAACTTTAATGTCAGTTACACAGCACTATCTATCTAAAGTTTGCTAACATTAGCCATTGTAAGCTAACGGCAGAACATGTGAGTCTATTGCATCGAAGGGTGTGTTTTATTGCTTAAGAGTTCAAAAGAATGTGTTGTTTCTTCTTTCAAAATGTATATTTAATGCAAACTAATGGGAGAGTGAATGTTGGAATACCAGACACATAACTCCCATAACAACTATATAATGATACAACATGTCAGATGATGTGTTTTCTGATTTTCTAATCTAATTATGGATATTATTTTCTCAATTAATTGTTGAATAGTTTAGTTTGGTTGAAAATGGTTTTAACTTTCCTGAAACTCAAATTGATATATGATATATGGCTTATTTTGTTCCACCAACAGTCGGAAACCTCCAGATTATCAATTTATCATCACATAAGAGAAAGAAAAACAACTGGAACTTGGGAATATTTGGTATTGACAAATTAAAATCTAATCAACTAACACATTGATTAGGAAGATAACCACCAGCTAAAGGGATTTCTGACAACCTGGAAGCTTGTATTAGTTCTAATGACTGAGCTATAAATGATGGTGATTTATTAGTTGCAGCTTATAAAGCCTTCATGGAGGATGCCTTATGAGAAAGTCATACCACCAAACTTGTATGAAATAACTAAAAGATGGATCTAAAATCTAAAAGACTACACATATATAACATCACACCTAAAACCTACAATTCTAATGAAAAACAAATAAAACACACAGGTCCATGCAACAAACATAATGTACGGCAACAACTCGCAGACAACCATCAAAGTTCTCTGAGAGGGGAAAAAAAAAAGAGGATGTATCAGGTCATAAATATGTCAGCAGAAAGCTCGTTATAAAAGAGATAAAAAGAGATAAAAGAGTTCAGCGGAGTGAGAAGTCAGACTGACAAGAGCTGGAATACAGGCTGACTATATCATCCACCAATCAGCAGAAGCTCAGCGGTGTGTGTGTGTGTGTGTGTGTGTGTGTGTGTGTGAGCAGAGTCTTTTCACAATCCATAGTTAACAGAGCTCAGTGCTGGTCTCTTCTTGCCTTTAATCTTCAAGGATCCATAGCGAACCTGGTGACAAAATAATAAAAATAATGGACTTAAAATGTAGCAGGAATGTGTTTATACACCCTGAGTCTGTGCAGGCTGTTGTGTAGATTTCTTTTTATTATGATATTATGACATTCTTATGATTCTTTCCTTTTTATAGACAGATATAATTACAAACACTTGTTGTCCTGTGAGTAGATCATTTTCAACAGAAGGGTGAAGGACACCTACTTCTTTGCGGACTCTGGATCGTGCCATCTTGACGCTCTGCGAACGTCTCAGTCCTTTCTGACTAACAGCCTCGTCTTCAGAGAAGGTTGGCTCAGCCTCTTCATCTGACCTTTCCTCCTGGTCATAAAAGTACTCTGAAAAACACACACACACATCAACTCAGACTTATATTTTGGCAATATAAAGTTTATATCTTACAAATGAGGTGTGTTTGACAGCTGAGTGTTTGAAGTGGCAGAGTGTGAGAGGAAGCTGACCAGCAGAGGTCAGCAGACACCAGCTGTTACTGCTGCCTCACTGCCTTTGTCTCTTCTCATAGAAACACAGCAGTTAGTGTGTTTCTAGAAGACACTCATCTCAGACACATTTATCAGCATCACATTCTCTTTATGTTAATGATCACCAACATGGCACTTTTTTTAGAGATAACATGATTAAATTTATATTGTTATATATACACACAGTATGAAAATGTCTGTATTAGTGTCCAGTTAGTGTTTCAGTCCTGTTCGTATCCAAACAGCGACGTGTTTTCTGTCTGCTCTAGCTCTAGTTCTTTCTGCTGTTGTTTCGGTCACATCTGGAGTCTATAAGAGAAAACCTCCCACTCTCCAGAGCTGGAAGCAACTCACCACCTTTCCACTCCCAGAGGAAACAGGGTGGGATGAGACAGAGGCCAGTTTCACACGAGGTTTCAAATTCCAACACAAGATGGTTGGATGGTAATCAGCTGTTATTGCAAAAAGACAATAAAAGATTCCAGAACTAGCAGCGATGAAAGACTGAAACAGTGTTCAGCACTGCAATTAAAAGTACTGCAGTCTGCTTTGGTAGTTGTCTAGAACCCTGTTGAGTGTCTCCAGCCTGCTGCAGACTCATGACTGTAGAGTGCAGAGTGCTGTCTGAGCAGCACACTCATCTCCTGCTCCTCACTCTCAAATGAAAAAGTTATTTGCAAAGGAAGAACGTGTTGCCTTTCTGTTCCAGGTTTTTTTTTTTTATAAACATTTTCTGTCTGGGCTGTGGAGAACAAATCAAGTCATTCCAGTCATTCCAGCCATTACCAGTCTATTCTGTGGTAAAACGCTCCAATTTCCTGTCATGTAGAGAGCTGTGGGCTTTATCAGTCAACGCTGCGTCTAGCTCAGCCAAAAGCATCTCCAAACCCACTGAGATCCCTCTGAATCTGCTCTCCTCTTATGTTGCCTCAAACCATGGAATACAGCTCAGTTGCAGAAGATAAAAACATTTTGATAAAATAGTGAAAAAAAAAAAAAAATTTGGATTTATGTTGGTCAGACAAAATGACTTTGAGCTCTGGGAATAGAGTTGTTAATGCTCAGTCTGTGATCCATTAGACGCTGTTAATAACATGATCTGGTTGAAAATATATTAAATGACAAAGTTAGTGAAACATTATTTGTGTATCCCCAGGACATTGATTCTATCTGTGCGGGCTGAGTTTCAGTGGCTGGAAACAGGATCAGTGCAGCATGTGCAACAGCCTGTCTACAGTCATTCATCTCATGCGTGTCTGATGAAACAGATACACTACTATATTTCTTAATACAGGCTCGCGCTTTACTCACACTTTATTTGCGTAACCACGACCAAGACTTTCTTCTTCAAATCCATTTTCTTCCGTTTTATACGCGTAACTACTGTGATTGTGTTGCTGCCAAAAAGCAGATGACCACACGCCAGTGCTGTGCATGAACACATCCTGTGTGAAACCGATTGAACTGTTGCAGATCTGCTAACTCGCTGCTTTCACTACGCAGCCTGTGTAGACAGACTGTGAGCGGAGTTTATGACACAGCACAAAAACTAATCATCAGTTGAAGGTCTCATTAGCGCAGCTCCAGCTTTCAAATATTCAACTAGCTAATAAGTCCAAACACACACAAAGCACTGTCATGTATTAACTATAGAATGACGGTATGTGTTTGACTCTGTTGAAGAGTAAGGCTGGCATTATTCTATTTATTTAAACTGTCAACAAACCCCATACAAAAACCAAAACCACCAATCTCTCAATACTGTCTGACTTCACTACCCTGCCTGTGGCTCTCAGGTTTAAGCCCATTGGTTCCATCTGAAGACTTAAATCTTTAAAAACAGCTCACAAATATATGGTTTCATTTTTAAAAGGAGTCATTTCCCAAAACAGCTGGGCACTGTCGTTTTTGGCGATAGGAAATAATGCTTTTATTGGGGACTATTTTCAGCAGTGGATGAATCCACATTTGGTGTTCTACTGAGCATTTCTGGCAGCAGGACGGTGTGTGTGTGTGTGTGTGTGTGTGTGTGTGTGTGTGTGTGTGTGTATGTGTGTTGATGGTTATGAAGGAACATGTCACCCAGTGCAACAGTGTGACTCACTGATGTGTTCCAATGTGTTTTTGGACAACAATGAAGCTATGGCACAGAGGAATAAGATGTGTCAGTTTGTTTGGACACACACACACACACAATACTTGACAGTAGATCAATTCATTGTTGGTTTGGCTCTGCACAATCATGTGTTTAACACAACAATCAAGAAAAAAAAAGGACATCCAACATGGCCACCAGAGGCTGTGTGATGTCACCTGAAAAGCCTCCATAGCAGGGAGAACCATAAAGGGTGAAAACATCTCTCCTCCTGTGCTCTCTGTGTCTCTCTGCAGTCTGGCTGAGCTGAATACATAATACAGTCTTTCCTCTCTCAGTATGCTAATGTTGTCTACCAGCCTTCCTTCCCTCCATCCACCTCTTCATCCAATTCACTCCTTCTCCATCCATCCCATACATCTTCACTTTCTTTCCTCCTATACATTCATCTCTGTCCTCTCCTCCCTCCCTCCCTCCTCATGGCTCACTAACCGGCTGTGTGTAAGAGACGTATAGACAGACGGAACGGAGAGAGAGAGAGAGTGTGTGTTTGACATTCCACCAGCATCCCACTCAACCTCATCCCCTCTGTCTGCTGGGAAGTCATCTCACACACAGCTGCAAAGTGCTTTCATTGAAATGCCAGCCAACCTGCAGATCTCAGCGAGCGAGTAGAAAGACATGTACAACAACAAAGAAACATAAAGACCAAAATGATAAGTTGATATGGCAGTGTTTTCTCTGTGATATTGTCATATCTATCATATCGCTGACCTATCTGTGGGTCTCCTCCCTGGTGAGATAAGTGATTCCACAGTTTCAGTCCTGAGTATGGGGTAGCTTTGCCTAAAAATGTGGAAATTTGCAGTCGTTTTTCCACCTGAGATCAGTTCCAATCAGGCTGTGGTACAGTCCGTACTCTCCCAAGAAGAACATTCATGTCTGCATATTGTGACCTCATCATCGACGGTGATGAGCTTCACCAGAAGGACGGAACACGCAGCAGACTGACCCGCCAGGCAGCTCCAGCGATTAGTACATCTCTAGTGCAGTGACAAGGACGAGAACCCCGGCCAGCTTTCCTCCTGCTAAAAGGCTGATTATAGTCTAGTAGCCGGCGGTATTGCTTCTGGGAACTGAACCCTGTGTCTCTGCTATGTGAGGGAAAACTGTGCTATTTCTACAGTTAGAAATTCTATACTTCTTTAAATCTGTGGCTGAATCTTTTTTTTCTATCTACTGTATGTAATTTGAATTTGTTTACATTGAGTGGAGGCAGTGGGGTTTAAGCAGAACATCTGTGGCTGAATGTGAAAGCAGAATCATGCAAGACTTTCTGAATGTTAAACGTATGTAAATGTATGTCTTATAAGTTTGAATCACGGATGGGACCTCCAATAATGAGCCTGCCAATTAAAATTCTTCAAAAATGCTGCCGCCAGACTTCTCACCGCTACGTTTTCCCTTTTGGCTCACTGTGAAATTTCGGATTAAATGTAAAATTTTATTGATAACCTTCAAGGCATGCTTGGGGTTTGCACCTGGTTATATTTCTTAGCTTTAACCCTCACATCCACACATACAGACTTCCTCCTTGATAAAGATTAAGACCTGCCCAAAGAGATCAGACCCTCATTCAGATCTTTTGTCATTTTTTTGTTTTATTTGTGTGCATGTGTGTGCGTGTGCGTGTGTGTGTACCTGCTCCGTCAGCAGCGTCAGTGCTCTGGGATCTCCTGATGGCTGGGTTGGCTGAATGGGAGCTGTACTGGTAGAGCTGGTTTCCTCTTTCGTCCTGCTGGCTTATCTGTGTGAGGTCATGCATACTCAGGCTACGAAGCTTCTCTGTGATGGCACCCTGACCCTGTGACACACACACACACACACACACACACACACACACACAAGTCAATATTGCATCAGCAGCAAACAGCACTTCAGATCTCTCAGGGATCAACAGGACACAATCCAACACACTGATGAAGTGAGTGAGAGTCAACAGGCTGTTCAAACTACTTTCCAACCAGTGGAGAGCCTGCTGTTCCCTCTGAATATCTGGAGGCTTTCAGCTGATTTATCAAAAAAAAAACATCTAAATATATGTGTTTATTGTTTCTATAAAAGGCAAATAATCATGAGAATATGCTTATCTACTATTTTGGACAACAACTTACTATCACTCATCTGTTAAATGTCACACAGACGTATTTTGCTTGACTTGAGGACCCATCCTGATAGACATTCTATGCACGTCTCACACATCATTGATTGGTTGCAGCACTGGAAGTAGCTTTAGAGCTGAATGTGAAAACTGAGCAGTGAGAGAACTGATATCTGAATCTGTCTGACTAACTTAACCTTTTACTGTTGTTGTTTTTGCATTACTCTGATGGAATTCAATTCAGACATTTCTCTAACACTAAGTGTGTTTCCATCAACCTGTGTACTCATAAAACCCACAATCTGGGTGTCAAACTGCTGTAAAGACATGCTATACTGATCAGTATCTGTCCACTTCCACTACCAATCACTTGAGACTCAGTTAGACATCCTTAACACTATATGTTGACTCAAATATGTGCACAGTATAAATAAAAGGGTGAACATACTGTATACTTATGAACACAACATGCTATGATCTTTAGGAATATCATATGTGAAACCTGAATTCTACAGTGATGGAGACAACAGCACTAAAAGAGTAAAGAAAATGACCAACAGCAACAGAAACTTAAGAAAAAACTGACTGGAGACATTTCTGATGGAGTCAAGTGTTATTATGAAATGAAAGCTTTAAACACAGGTACAAAAAAATCTCCAAAACATTAAGGATATAAATGAAGGAAAATGAGGTTATAAATACTTCAATGAGTTCAATGTATTTGATACTTTATTACTACAGTAAGCTACCTGGTCTGGTAAAAGAACAGAAAGGATGGGGAGCATGGAGACATGGGAGAATAATGCTGGTATGAAATGACAGGGAAACATTCTGTCCATGCTGCTTACACTGACTGGTTTTTACCTCCCAGAGCAGCCTGCTGAAGCACAGAAACCCTACAGAAAGAGGGATGTCAGTACAGAGAGACAAAGAGAAACAAAGTCACAAGAGGGTTAAGCTAGGAAGCAAGTCAGGGCAGATCCACACAACATAACCTTGACCCAATGTAAAAAAATGGAATTAGAAACCAAACGATGTGGTTTTATAAAATCAGCGTGCACAGCAGTTAGACACTTAAAGCAGAGCAAGTGCAGCAGTAGTGACGTATGTTCCCACAAGTGTTCAATATACAGTCAACAGGTCATATCATATTAGAAGAAGATATCTTACATCTTCCAAGCTGTGTAGAAACAGAAGCATGCATTTAGATAACCTACAGTCAATTTCATACAAAGACAGTCTGAACTAACTGTAGACACACTTTGCTAGGGCTGCAACATTATCAGTTAGTCTGATGATTATTTTTTCAATTAATTGATTAGCTGCTTAGTCAGTAAAATGGCAAAAAGTTGTGAAAAATGTGTTTTGTCCCGACCAACAGTCCAAAAACCAAAGATACTGAGTTTACTGTCATAGAAGACTAGAGAAAGCAGAATATATTCACATTTTTCTTAAAAAAAAAAAAAAGAAGACTCAAAGCAATTAATCAATTATCAAAATAGTTGGCAATTAATTGAATAGTTAGCAACTAATCGATTAATCTACTAATTGTTGCAGCTCTACAATCAATCAAGTGTTTGCAGGAGCATGTTATTCTATGTGTGCAAGTATTTTCCAAAAGGCCTTGCTGTACAGTGTTCAGTGTATTACAAGCCCCAAGGAGAGAAACAACCAGCACACAACACCGGGGGATTGACAACATTAACTTGAATTTAGAAAAGTCCATTACACTGGCCGTCCAGGGACCTGAGGCTAATGATTAGGAAAAGCCAATATGTGGTCAGTGAGTGTGTAGCTGCAGGAGAATGACCTGCTGCAGTGAGGACATGCACTGAGGTGGGAGGAGCACTAAGGTGCATGAAGGCTGCACCTGTTCTGAGTTCAACACTACAATCACACTGTTCATGTGTGTAATTCAGAACTCATCACTCATCACTATGAATAAACTAATTAACAGAATATTTCTGACTATATAATTACACTTTTACATGCAGTACTGGGCTAGAAAAGATGTTATTATCAATTATGTTATTATCAATGTACCGATGACACTGTAAGAGGAAAACATAGCAAAAGCCAAAAGAGTAAGCAGTAGGATGTTTTCATGCCACAGTAAACAGTTTAGCATGGGAGTAAGTCAACTACAAGTCCCAAATATTTTCCATTACTTCTGTTGATTTGTCAAAGCTCACCATGGCTGCTTGTGTAAGAGTGTTGATCTGACTTCATACACTGATAAGCCAGTATAGTGTTGTCTCTGTCTTTTATGCAGGCACAAGGGAAATATACCATCGACACACAGACGCCCATGAACTGTAAAGTCTTGAGGGTGTGGTCTTCCTGGTGTGGGTGTGAATGTTTTGTTCACTCTTGTGTTTTGCACATAGCAACTGTCTCTTCTAACACTGAGGTGGTAAATAACACGTTTGGTGAAAAGTGTCTATGAGCAAACATGGATGTATTAAAATGATTAGGTGAATTTGTTTTTGTTTTTTAAACAGCTGATTTTCAAATAGTGGATGTCCGTGTTATCTTGAATGCACCATCAGGACTCTGGGAATAATTCCTTGCTTGTATTATCATGCTATGTATGTATCTTGGAAACCAGTGGAATTAAAAACCAAGAGATGGATGGATGGTTGAGACATGGAGAGACTAGATTAAAAAGGAAACATCTCATTCATTCATCTAAAAGTAGCCAGTGTTACTTTAAAAAGGTGCACTACGTAAGATTTGACCACCTGCACAAAACAATTATGGGGCAGCACATCAACAGAAAGCACAGGCAGCACATTTAGATATCTTGACAACACAGATTCACTGTAAACAGTGAGCTTTATGCTATATAAATCTTACATAGTGCACCTTTAAAGTTTTATTGTAAAATGCAGAAGTCACTGTAAACCCATGCTACTTTTTGTCACAGAGAAGTCCAACTGACTCAGTAGATTAACATGCACACAAGACCTGAGGTTACTCAGAGACATCAGTAACGCAGGTAACCAGAGGACATGTTTTCATGCCCTGTAGTAACCTGGTTACAGTCAAATCTGTGTAGAAATTCAGCAGGTCACTTATCAGATTGCCTCCCTACCCCTGACCTTATCATGGATCCATGGCTGATTTAACCCTTTCATGCATGAATTATGATAACTTCAGTCAGGATTTTTTTCCTAAGTGTTTTTATTCCTCTTTAGGCATGAAAAAAAAATATTTGAACTTTTTTTTTTTAAACACGCATTTTTCAAGGAGTTTGTCCAACTTAGTGGACAGATGATTAATCGTCATTTCCTCCCAACATAAAATCAATACTTGGAAATTTTAACAATTGTGTTACTCCTTAGTTGTGACTCGATGTTACAAAATGTTATTTACCTGCAAGGGTCTATTACTATAGAAGGATTGGCAAGATATTCCTGAGCTGATGAGCATTTCCGGCCGGCAGGCGGCCATCTTGGTTTTGAGCTTTTACAGTCTACGGTTATGAGAAATTTGTATTGCACTTACAAAGGCTGGCCAATGGATGGCAGTGTATGGGATGACACACTAGAGTCCACTGTGTTGGCTGACGTGCAACTATACTATTAAAACTCATGAATATATAAGAAAGCGGCTTTTAAATAACTGTCCACTGTAGTGACCACTATGCATGAAAGGGTTAAACTGACTTATTTAGATGCACATGCCAATTGGAGATAATGGCCAAGAAATCAGCATTCTCCAGGAGGAATCTAGCGGGGGAAATCAAGTTTCTCTATGCTCCAACTCCCATTACACAAACCAGCTTTCTTGTTTACATGACAGTTAAGACATCAGATTATCAGAAAGCCAGAAAACCAAAACTACAAATAGTACTAGCATACACATCAGTACAAGGAGAGCAACATGTTCCTGTGTTAGAACATCTGCAGGTCAGATCAAACAGAAAGGAACATTGCACACTGGGCACTGTTGAGGTGTGTCATGTGGGCATGAGCAGAGTTGAGTTATAGCTCACAGACCAGGGAGCAGAACAACAACTGAAGAAAGCTGTAAAACAGAATGAGCAGCACGGCCAAGTTTTCAAAGAGCAGTCTGCTTCTTTAAATCTGTAGATGCTTTACAGATTCAGCTGCAGGCTACATTCACATTAATATGCATGTTTATTGATGTGCATGGGTCTAAATACCGAGAAGCATTTGTAAACCAAACCATGGCCGCAGTTTCTGCAGAAATCTTTCTCAGAAGTGCTCTCTGAGCTGCTTTGGTCCAGTCAGACTGGCAGGTTCAGACAGGTGGATTTTATGTACAACGCAGCTGGTTTTATATACTAGCCAGGGTTAATCATTCCAACTAGAAACATGAAAAGCTTTGAAAGCATTTGAAATAGCACTGTGATGATAAACCATGGAGGGAGAGGAGAGGATAGAGAAAGAGTAAAGACAAGGAGAGGCAATGGAAATATAAGGAATATGAGAAATAAGAGACGAGAGAGAAGAAAGGGAGTTTTCCGGCCAAGAGAGGACAAATAAAAAGAGAGAGTGAGAAAGACAGTGAAGAAGAAAGAGAGAAAGCACAAGACTGGAATGTGTGAGAGTGAGAGAGGCGTAGCTTTGAAGCAGTGATTAATAGCATGTTTCATGTAAGCAGAGACAGGAGGGTTTTACAAGTCCCAGACTAGTGTCACTACAAGGACACACACACACACACTATCGAGAAGTTAGAATTTCTATGTTCACAGTCACACTCTTAGTATTGATTGGTCTATCTGCATCTCCTTTGTCTTGACATTTACCCTGTTAACCCTTACTGTTCATATTCTGACCCTTCACAGTATGGAGCGGGTCATTTTTGACCCTTTACAAAATGTTGAACCACAAAGGTATTTTACATCCATAGATCTTGGTGGGTGGTTAATCCTTTATTAATGTTTCAGAGAGCAACGTGTTTTCTTTAGGTTTGACATCTTTGTTTATAGAGAAAATACATTCACAGCCACACTAGATTACATCATGATATCTTTAGAAAAAGACAGCTATAATTATATCTATAAATTTTATTGAAAGGGAATGATGCAACCCTATTTTTTGAATGGTAGGTTTCATTATAACCATTAAAACCATCAATCAACCCTGCTTGCAAACCACACGCCCTCTTTTTCTGTCAACTGTACACAATCAACTCTGTATTGAGTGTATTAGTCGTAAAACAAAACAGCAAACTGGTTTGCAAATTTCAAACTTTGTGGCAATAAAGTGTGAGACTGCAGACTGATTGGGGCAGGATTCAGACTACTGTGCTGCTGAGGCTGCTGAGGCTGGCGTGTGGGGAAGGTGGTGTCTCTCCTTCCACAATCAGTGCAACAGGAGCTCAGGTACTTTTTATAGTCCTATGAAAGCTGCCCTCCACTATAGGCAGGACTATGTTAGGCAACCACTATGTTGGTTGCATGGGAGTTTGATTTGTTACATTGGTATAGGCTTGTTTGCATGTGCAAATGCTATGAAAAGTGTCAAGGCACCCTGTTACCCTATGTCCCTACTGTATGTACACCATGATGTTGCCTATGCACAGTTTTACTCTTTCACTGTTTCAAGATTCCCCCTTAACACCTCAAAGGTCTACAGGAGCCTCTAATGTTAACACAAATGGTGGGACAGGGGCAGTTCTCATGACAGTGTCAAGGTCCCCCTTGAACTCAGTCCTCACTGTCCTGTAATTTTAACATATTTCCATTTCTGCATATTCATGGCCACTTAAGAAATGTTCTAAAATTTCAGGCTTAAAAACGTTATTTGTTTTTTATTGCTTTCAAATTTCAAAATGGGTCAAATTTGACCCAAACAGTATTTAAGGGTTAAGTCATTCCTTTTCCTGTTTTTATTAGAGGGTTCATCAATTTTGTTGGCTTTTTATTATTTTTCTGAAAAAGGAAAATAGTTTCTTGAGAAACCTGAATGTAGTTGGCAGAGACAGTATACAATCTTTAACATTTGGATTCATTCGTGACAAGCCATTTCAAGTAAGCATTTATTAGTCTGTATTGTTTACCAACCAGTTGCATACATGGGATTTTGTGAGCACATCCTTTTTTGCCTGTAAAAATCATGTCCCACATATATTCAAAACCAGGATGAGACTCAAACCTGGGATACTAGAGTGCATGTAAACATACTCAATTGTAGAATACAATTTTACTCTGACAGGACAGTACAGTCTTATTCTCTTGTCTTGTTCCAACAAATGAGTGAATTCTAACTTCTTCACTGGTCTTATTAATCTATTTGTTTTGGAGTGTTTTTAACTTGGCAAATTCCTTTTTTCTGTCACTCATGACCCTAATAGAGACACTGGGATATCTATGTTAATAATTTGGGGAATTAAGTTTTATCCAACTTTGCCATTTTATCATCATAAGTAGGAAGGTTTTGCAGCAAAACGGAACATAAATCACAAGATGAAGTGCAGAAAGGTAAAAGTCTCTCAGCCAACATAGTATGAGTTGTGAAAGCCTGGAACTAATACTGTACAAACATTTACAAGTGTTCTTCTCTTCTTCTGATCAGTGTCTGGAGCTCAGAACCCACATGTTCTGCAGCAACATCGTGATTTTGTTGAACAGTGACTCATGAACCCAGGATCAGGTATCACACTAAATCATTACATGCATGCTATGGTTTCTGCTGTGAATGTGGATCCAATAACCTGACTCTCTATTTAGTAGTAGATTTCCGCTGCCTGGGATTACCTCAGTGCAGTGAAGCCTTAGACAGGAGATCAGCGGGGATTATCTGATACCCTCAGGAATTCACGCAATGCTGATGAAACCAGTTCACACACACATTTCATTTATACTGACTCTGCAGTAAGTGGTAGCTGAGGGACAACAAGATACTTTAGAGAGAGACACAGAAAATACATTTGCATCAGCATAGTATTCCAGGATTGCAACTCTCCTGCATTCGTCCCTCTACTAAAGGAAGGAATCTCTGTATGTATGCATGTATGTATGTATGTATGTATGTCCTTCGTGTAGCTCTTGAACCGTTCATCCAATCAACTCCACACTTGGCGGGTGCATGGCTGTGGACCCAAGGGAGTGCAGCATCAAATTCGGTCCAATTTGGACCAAATTCATGCAGCTGTACAATCCTGCCATGAGAGAGTTGAGGGGACGACATCTCTCTTCGTTTGATAACGTTAAAAGTTAGGCTTTGTTGTGGGTTTTCCGACTCGTTTTAAAAAAGACGAGAAAAACGGAGAAAGAGATTGAATGAACTGAGAGGGAGAGCAAGCGACAGAGACAGGCTGGAAAGCTTTCTCTGAGAGAGAGAAAGGCCACGAATGACAGAAATATAACGTTATTGTCTGATTGTTTCATAGTGGTTATGTTCTAAAGAACAAATAAACAACCATCAAACACTCAACAGGTGATTTACTGTGGAGACAGACATTTGGTGCAATTTGGACACGCGCCACATTTAATATTAAGAAACCTTGAATAAACAAGTGTTCAATGAGCCACTCAGCTCTGTGTCTGATTGCAGCGGGGGCTGTTTGATATGAACACCATCACATCACAGCAGGGTGGAGCTTCTGGGCTCTAACTTGCTTAGCGAGACAAAGGAACGCACCACACTCAGTTAAACTGCCTGAGAGAGAAAAACAAGCGCACACAGGAGAGAAAAGGTGTAGGCAGTAAAACAAGCCAACAGGAGTGCAGACACATTTGATTGGCAGAAAAATCAACCAATGGAAGGCTGTAAACTGCTTCAACGGTTCAACCTCAGTTTACTTTCACTGGTGAAGTTTCTGTCTGGATTTAAACCATTTAATTCATTAATTCCTTATCGTTTTAATTGATAGGTTTGTCAATTGATACATATATATGCTGTTGTCAAGAAATAATAAGCAGATGGCCCGTTCCAAACAGGCACGTTTTGAACGGGCACTGAACCAGTTTACCCAATAACACTAATTCTGTCTACGTTCTCCTAATTGTGATTTAGTAAGCCGAGTGAGTACATTCTGTGCCAACAGGTTGGATTTGGCAAGACAATCTGCTGGATTGCTTGATTGTAGAAAACAGGTAATGGGCTTTAGTGTATGTAAGTGAAGGAAGTTACAACTTTCACAGTTTCTACATAGCTACACAGAAAAAATATGTCTAGTACATTCATCCTCCTCAGTAAAGCCACAGACGAGAGGGGGAAGGAAGAGAAAGCAACAGGGTTTACAGGAAATTTTGTCTTAATTTGAGAAAATACCACAGGATTAAGATGTAGGGTACCAACAGTAATGCTATTGTGAAGTTATGGTTGATACACAAAGGCATTTTGATTAAACTAATAATAACACAGTGTTATAATGAAGAAAAACAATACATGTGGCACTTTTCAAACACTTACCTTGACAGCTGCAGTGACAGCGGCAGTGGCTGCGATGCTCAGCCCCTGCTTCCCGAAGTTCACCATGGTCTCATAGCTTCTCTCCTTGGCCTGCACAATATACTCATCTATTTCCTGGAGGGAGAGAATCAATAGCACTTTTCTAGTGGACAGTTTCATCGAGTGAAAAGCTGAGACTTTAATATTTTCAGGTACACACACACGAAAACAAAACAAGCCATGTATACAGACATGGATGGATGGACGGGTGATCTTACCCTCTCTCTGGAGGACAGCAGCGGGTGCAGACACTTCCTGTAAATCAGACTCGCTCCTCTGGTGTACGGGGACAGCAGCCAGATCACAAAGGCTATCTTCAGCTCATAGTACAGAGGAAACCTGGACATGAACACACACATATAGAACATTAATGAGGGCTGATATTAACTCTGTGTTCCAGCATAATCCTTTAGCTGTCATTACTATGAGGCCATTCTAAAGAAATTGTAAATGTTGTGAAATGTTCGAGAAGTGCAGGTGGGGGTGGGGTGCACATAAGAATACAGATGCCAGTCAATAACTGTAACTCAAGAGTCATAATCCATGAATTTATGTTTACAAAGAATGAAGTACAAAGAATTGATAAGAGCTCAAGTGGGGCGTAGAGAATTTAGTGCATGGGTGTATGTCTCATTAATCATAGGTAAATAGAAGGTTGATTGTGGTATTGATTCCAGGTGATACTGTATCTCCCAGCCCTGTTTAGTAGGTGTATATAATGAGAGAATGGCGTGTGTGTGCATGTATTTGTGTATGTGCTTGCTGAGATATCACCACACGTGTGTCTGTATTTGTGTGTTAACTCACCATGCCAGTGTGAGGTCAGTGATGGTCTCCACCACGGTGTAGAGGGCAAACACGATCCAGTACATCATCCATCGGACCTACACACACACACACACACACACAAGCAGAGAGAGAGAACAAAAGTGAACAATGTGATTTCTTGTTTAAAATACAGAAATATGAGATGCTCCGGGGGGCAGAGGGGGTTTAAGGCAGAGACCATGACTTGTAACGTCTGGGTGCTTTTGTTGCATGTCCGTCTCTTTGTGCCCTCACTTCCTCTCATAACTCTACTGTCAACTCTCTGATTCTCTTTCACCACAGCTACAATATCAGCTGTTGATTTGTCCTTGAAAAAAAAAAACAGTGTCATAATTGCAAAGTGCTTTCCAAAGTCTAATATTTTTGAGATTCATGAATATTTGATTCTACCCTACAGTCATTTTGTGTGTATGAGAGTGTGGTGAGAAAATCAAATCGCAGCCATTTGACTCACCTTGATATTCTAATATTTAGCATCACCAAAACTGGTCAAATGAGTTTGTGGTGGGAGCATATTGAAAAGATGTGAGCTCTAACTGTGTTTAGTAGAGCTAACCCTGCTCTAAATGAATCTAACAAGTGAACATGGTCTTTATGGTCAACACTTGAGGACTTGAATAACTGGATTAAAGCCACTTTATACCTGGTAAGGTCTTAAAGTTACAGAATGTGAGGCTCAGATGGTAGCCTTCTCTTTTCTCTCTCCTTTTATCCTCTACCTCTTTCCCTCTCAGGCCACTAGTAGAGAAGGGCAAACAGAGGTTACAGAGGTTTAGAGATTTTTTTCTCTCCTTGCTTTTTATTCTTTCTCTGTCCTCCCTGCTCTCTCCTTTACTCCCTCCATCCCTCTTTAAGGGCTTTCCAGGCTCTTCTGGCTCTATTTCCATATCAAAGCCAGCGCTAGACGGTGGCAGGCGGGCAGACAGTCACATGGCAGGCTGAGGTATTAGCTAGACCCGGGCCGCTGCCGCATGACTGAACACACACTGACACTAGCTAATGAAATGTCAGTGTGTATGTGTGTGTGTGTGTGTACGAGTGAGAGCGAGGGTAAAGACTGTGTTTAAAAGAGAAAGAACAAGAGAGAGGGACAGTGCACATAAACACACACATTCACCCGTCTCACAAGCACAAACACACACACACATCGCTTTCTCTCCTCTGCCTGCACCATTACTGCTGGACTGGTTAATTGGTGACCTCATAGTGAACTCCCTCACACACAGAGGCTCATGGGAATGATAAATGTAAAGGGGAAAGAGAGTGAAACACAGAGCCGGTGAGATGGAGAGGACGTCTAATTTATATGTTTCAATCTACTTCTGCCTCCCCTGCTTTCTTCTACCTCTCCCTTTCATCTTCCACTTCATACCCCTTCTCTCTCTCTCTCTCTCTTTCCCTCCCTCCTTCATCTCATCAGTAGGGAGGACATTAAGATGTGACCTCCGTGAAATATACAGCAGCCATTTTGCCTTCCTGAGGCAATAGCAGACATTTACTGGCCCTGTCTGTGAATAACTGCCTTCCATTAAAAGAGAAAAGAAAAAAAAAAAACACCTGACATCAGCTCTTTCCATCCACCAGCTACAACCAACCAGCAAGCTTGACTGTCAAAGAGTTAAAGTGAGTAAATATCTTTAAAGTTAGTTTTTTAGTTTGAAGCATTTTGATGCACAGTTAATGAGTAAAATGTTGCTGTAGTATGAAATCTAATGTAATAAATACAAACATCTTCACAGGGTCAATCACAGCCATGCTATCAAGCTTTTGGTTGCAAACTCATCAGTTCCTCCATGTTAACCTTTTGTCTTGACAACCTCAGCATAAAGCACGTGTCATGTCATACTCAGCACACTGTTGCTCTGCCGCTCTTTTACTTAAGACTCTAGCAGGCGCCGACTGGCCATCGGGAAGTTTGGGAATTTTCCCCGGTGGGCTGGTCGTGTGAGTTCCTGACCCCGGCGTTCTATAACCTATATACAGATATTCAATAGGTCACCATGGCTGCAGTGACACGGCTGGTGCAATCCATGATAGCAGTTGCCATCACAACTTAAACTGAAAGTATCAAGTACTCAGGCAGTCAGTATCTAGCACACGTTGCAGAAACAGGGATAGAAAGAGAAAACCCGCAGCTGCCGGTGCAGAGAAGGTGTGCTGACGTTGCACAGTGTGCAGGTGATGATGAGGACAGTGGTGAAGAGGCAGAATACAACAATAAGTATTGTTCATGCTCATGTCAGACAGTCCAAATGATGTGTGCTTAACAAACAGATGAACGTGAGTCAGACAGGGAAGCTTAGAGGAAGTCTTTGCAGGGACGTCAGTGGAGACATGTGTGACCACCAGCCGGTGCCCATGAACAATAGAGTTTAATTGAAGAATAGACATGTTTTGCGCTCTCATGTGGTCTTCCTGATTGAATCCAACTAATTACTGGTCATCTGGAAAATCAAGTTTCAGAGTCAGAGAGGGAGAGCTTTGATACGAGCATGTTGTGTCAGTTAGAATTCGGTGGATCAAATTAACAGCAAATTCCCAGGTTGCCTTTTGTTGCCAGTCTGCCCCTGGACTTTGCCATTTTTTGATACGTTTACTGAGAATTTACAGCAAGTTGAGAATTTAAAACTTTAAAATTGTGAATTTGTAACTACAGAAGTGTTCATTGTGCTGGTGGCCTTGCTTTCAGCTTCCAAAACTGTTCACTTCCTCTCTGCTTTTCCCATCTTTACAAGCAGTTGCAAGGTTTGTCACAGCCTTTAATGTGTGATTGACAGATCATGAATTCACTTGCACAACACATAATACAGTGTCTATAATTATGCATCATTTTGGGGGAGGAATATAATTCACAATCATTCAAGTTTCCTTTAGCTTAAAGGCATTTTATAAGCAAAATATTGTTTCACAACTGATGGCATCAACAGTAAGTGTATCATTTATATTAATATCCCCATTAAAGCTGACACTCCACTACTGCCCAGTCAGTCCAGAACAAGACACCAGAACCAGAATCTCCTTGAAAAAGAAGTGCTGGTTGTCTAAATAAGTGAGTACAGTTGTTCATTTAAATACTGCTGCTTTCTGTGATTTCAGCAGAGACAACACAGCCATCAGACAAGTCTGCTCAAGTCAGGCTGACGTCCAGGCAGCTCACTATAGACGCCCATTTGTTAGAAGCAGAGTGGAGTCAAACAGTAGAGCCTAGGGGTCAAAAGCTTTAACTGTCCTCATTCAACACTTTATCATTTCTGTGTCAGCAGCGGAGAGGCAGCGCAGGGGCAGTGAGGAGTAGTGGACAGCAGGAGTGCTGGCCAGTCCTGTTGATGAAGAAGAATCTATCCATACAAATGGAGAGAACATTTTTTAACAGAATATCCAGTTAATTGGCAAAAGAGAATTCGACTTCATGTGTGTTTCCATCAACTGCCATTATGTGAACAGATGATGAACAGCTGGCGGCACTAATTTTTCAGTCTGCTGTCTGAAGTAGAGGCCACAACAATATGACATGATTAAAAGAGTGGCAGTGAAAAACAATGGAGATGATGGAAATACTGAATTTCCGTGAGGAGGGCAAATGCTGGTTTTACTCGTCTTAAGAGTGTTCAACAAGACACTGACTGAGAAACATGTCAGAAAACATGTCCGTCAGAAAGCCTCCAGATGTACTATATGCACACACACACACACACACACACACACACAAGAGTAATAAAAACATGAAGAGAGGGTTGGGCCTCTGGAATGAATTTTAAGAGTCAACTTGAACTAGAGTAACCTCTGACAGGGCGTTCTGTAGCTGAAGTCATATGAAAGCAGTTGTCGTCTTCAAGTCATGAAATAGATTTCATCAATGTCTACATGAGATCACACATATGTGCTTCAGGTGACCAGTTATAATAATAATAATTATAAGGGCTCTTTAAGTTAACTGATAAAAAAACATTTGCACTTCAACATGAGAAATGTGACACTTTATAGTAAACATCAGGGAGACATTTTTATTCTTTTTATTAAAAAGAATAGATTCTTCTTCATGTAAATGTCTGGAAGAGCTCAGTAATAAAATAGTCAAATCATATTTTAGTTGCTTTTTGTCAGTGGATATAAATGTGACTGATTGTGATAAATGGCTATATGATATTGTCTCATATCGACTGCAGGCCTCTGAATTGAATCAAATAGAAATCGTATCATGGCAGACTTTGTGATCTTATCGTTGTCCAATGAATGGATATGAGGTATGATGATGAAACTTGTGGTTTACATCACTAGCACTAAGTGCAAAGTGTGCAGCTGAGGTGGCAGCCATGCAGACAAAAGTTAGAAGTGAAATCATGTATGCTGAGCAGGAGGAAGTCATTACTAAGAGACTGGTCCAGGAGACCTTCTTCTCCTTGGCAACTTCCAAGTGTGGGTCATAAAGGTCATCTGGCAAAAAAGCTGGCGGTGGCTTTACTGTTACTGCAGCACAATGAAATATCATCCAGCAAAGAAGCACACCAGACAGGATGGAACACAACCGGATGGGATACCTTGACCTTGCAAGAATACACAGCTAAAATCCTCCACGTTAGCTTCTGTGACTCCAATGTAGCAGTTTCTTTCATCTGTCTTTCTGAACACATGAGACATGCTCCTGCTTCAATATTATTGAGCAATTTTTTGAAGTATCCATTGATGTTCATTTCTATCCGTTTCATCCTTAAATCCAGAGTTGTTAACAGAAATTCACAGGTCACGAGAGGCCATATGGGCTTTTGATAGAAATGTATCTCTAACAAATCAATTACTATATGCAACTGAGGGAAGTGAGACCCAGTGACAGCAGCAGCAGCAGCAGCAGAGGCAGACAGTGAGGAAGACAAAGAGGAGAAACAGAGAGTGAAAGGTAGTTAGAAGCAGAGTCACAGCTTACTGTGGCTCAGTCTGTGAGCTGCTGTGTTAAAGCTGTGTGTGAATGTGTTACTAACTCAGCAGACTGGGATTTCACTCTCACTGACATTAGTTTCATCACCCGACTCCAGCAAGAACACAACTCCAGCTGCATGAACCTATACACATGTATAGGTTCCCATCAATCCCTGGCTTACATGGAAATCAGTGCTAAAGATGCAATTCACATTCTGCTTTTCCAATGATCAATATCTACAATCCCAGACACTTACTTCCCTGAACTGGATGCTGTCATCAGGTGACACCTTTAGAGAGTGGAATCTTTGAGATATTCCATCAAAATGTGTGTCATTTAAACATGAGGCTCTCTACTGAGAATTCAAAAATGTGCAAACTTTGGTCGTTACGCTACGAGTCCCGACCTCACACCCTGCGCGCTGTTATTGGCTGAGGGCTACACACCCACTGTCCAAAGGTTGACGCCCAGAAACGTCCCCAACACAGCAAAATAATAAGAAAATAAGAAAATACAGACAGAGGGCAGAGTCTCTGTAGATACATACACCGCTACACACTTCTAGTGGGTCATACCTGATGACTTTTGTATGAGTCTATACAATGTTTTTTTAGGAAAATCTTCCATAGTACATCTTTAAAGAAGGTAGCAGCTAAGTTAAATCATCTGCTTTTCATATAATGTTTAAATATATAACTTGCAGAGCTATCAGTAATAAAGCCAAGGTAATATTTCTGGTGTGAAATCCATGGAATCAGAGTTTCTTAAACAGCCTCGCTTCCTCGTTTCCTGTCACTCTCTTTATTTATTTGCACTTGTGATTAAACTGAACTGGGAGCACTAATCTGACCGTAAACATCTCCTCCCTCATACTCATGGCTCACATTCACCTCTTCCAACTACTAATAAATCTCAACACTTCAGGTTGGGCTTTGAGTGAAATGAAAGGGAAAATTAAAATGAGACAAATTTTTAAAAAAGTGAATATTTGACTAATTTTACAGACTAGACGAGTCAGCATGACAAATCAAAGCTACATCACAGAGTGAGGGCTTAGTTCAACATTAACCTGCAATCAGCATAGAAAATGCACTGTTGCCATAACTCATGTAGTGTTTTGTGCGAGGGACATGGATCTCTCATTAAAAGCAACAAGTTTGTGCCCCTTTGTGTCTGGAGGCATTCTTGTAAATGAAGAAAAACAGTGAAATAGCTAAACAGTAAAAGACTTCTGGAAAGTACAGATTGATTATTCACAAATGTATCTTTGATCTTTGATGTTCAAGTACTTTCCAGAAGTTCTGGATGTATGAAAGAGTGAAGGGTGTGTAAATACTTCACTTGAAGCCAGGAATCTGATTGCTTAATTTGTAGTCTGACACTGTAGAGTGTTTGCATGGTCTGAGGGCATGAACATGTGAATCTGGCTGGGTGCAGCTGAGGTTATTACAGGATGAGGAGGTGCCTGTTTGGCTCTGTGGGTAATCAACAACACAGAAAGACTCCTACATACTGGAGCTCTCAACTGTAAGGATAAAGTCAGAACACACCAACAAACTAGAAGCACCAATTCCGAATGCACGAGGCTCCACTTGCCAACCCGACTAATGCAGATATTAAATGTAGCAGGTGCAGCACTTTCATCAAGTTTAAGAAGTCGATTTCTCAAGTGTGAAATCTAATAACGAGGTCACATGCACAGAGACAATGACGGCCTGTCTAAGCACACCTGCTATTCCTGTCAACATAAATACAACGCTCTCTGTACAAAAAGTTAAGTGAAGTCAAATATAAAATCAGATCAGTAGTGTTGCTCATTTCACACCTTTCAAATAACTCTGCCTATTATGATGAACATGTCTGAGGGAGACCAGCTTCTCTCTATAGAAACATTTGAAATAACAAAGAATAAATAGAAATTAAAGTTTATAAAAAAGAAGTGCAGGTCATATTTAAGTCATCTTTGTGCTTGCAGCGATACTGAAAATGTGGCTGCCATGTTTTCCAGGCAACCACAGAAGAAGAAAACTGTACAATTAGGAAAAGATGTATTTGGCAGGTTGCATTTGATCTGAATTAAATGATTATTAACAGTCTTTTAAATTAGATTTGTCTACACGGGCTCATTACAGTAATGTAAAATGATATAATGATAGATTGCAGTGCAGTTTGTACTGTTGCTTTGGACAAATCATTTCAGGATTCATAGATTTGCTGACACCAGTGTTTAGTCATACTGATAATAACTCAGTCTGGTTTATTCTAAAAAATATTTGACATATATTTAAGGCAGTGGACATAGAGTAGATGGTAACTACTTTGGCTGCTTACTCAAATCTCAAACCCTACATATAGACACTGAAGTGCAAAAATAAAACAACTAAATTGAAGCAGGTCATCCATAAATGCCAAGTGATGCTCATGAACTTACATATTCTTTGACGTTTTTGGTCTTGACAGCTTTGTAGGAGTAGTATGCAGGATACAGGGTCCCAAACACCAGCCTGCAGGGAGACACAACACACAACATTAAGCTCATCATTACTGTCACATGTTAAATTAGCCATTTACTAATATTTCCATAACATTCGCAAACCTGGAAACACAAAAGCACAGCTGAGATGTTGCCATGGTTGCAACAGCATTTATAATGTTAGTAGAGTGTCACTGTTTTGTCCCTCTGTGAGAAGTTCAACATGATTAGGATCTACTGATGTATTCTGAACATAGGTCTACTGTATGAGTGATGGATCTATGTTACAGCTTCATACACAGTCACTATAGAGTTTCATTCAGAATTAAATATATGAGGCTGTTAGCATTAAAAGCTGATATTGTGGAGGTGCTTTTCACAAGGTAGGAGGAAGTGATAAGTAGAGTTGAGTACAGTTTAAAACCTGCAGTGTGTCTCTGCTTCTACTGCCTGATATCAACAGTCACAACTGTTTCCCCTCACACTAGTGAAGGGGATTTTAGCCTCAAACCAAAATGGCAGTTCAGTATAATCCTCAGAGCAAACTGAGGCTTATATACAAAATTGTGATTTTCCAGTTAAAAGCCATCATCTGTTCCTGCAGGACAATTTGGGGACTTATTTATATCCCGCTATGATCGGGTGTTGGGTCCTGACCCAGACTCTGGAAACCACTGGAACACAAGACAATGACTCAGTGTTTCCTCTGTAATCTTCTGCAGCAGCAGTGGTTGGGGGGTAATTTGGGGTTTGGTTCCATGTCTGGTCCAGTGCAGGTTTCAACACCCCATCAAATGTTCTGCACTCTTCTTGTGTCTTCTCGTGCTTACATACACAGTATGTGCAAATAGCATTTTTATTGTTTGACTCTTAACATCTTGGTGATTAGTGATCATGACTGCGGTGCTTTTAAACTGCGCTGCTGATTAGCTTTTCCTTTCTGTAGGTGGTGCTATTCTGTCTGTTCAGCCCTGCCAACTGCACAGTTATTCTTCTGTTTATTGGAAACAGAAGGGAAGCAGTGAACTATTCAAAAAATCAGAAGAACTATGAGACACTGAGAGTTTAGAAGCATAAAACTAAACAGTTTATGTTACATCAATCAGTGAGAGAGCTCAGCAGACATCATTTATATACTGAATGACACTGCTTAGATTTTTACATGCCCTCTTGTAGCATTTAACAGCATGTTTGTTCATTATTGCCCAGTATATAGTATCTCTAGTCTATAGTCTAAAAGTGAATTATGTTGCTACATTTAAATACTGATGCAAACAACAGTGATTATTCTCAACATTCTGTCTCTCTCATAGATGCTATTTCTGGCATTTTTTCACATATACAAACATGTGCAACACAGTGAATGCTTTTGATGAAACTGTGTGCTGGTATTCCAAAATTGAAACAATTATCGTGTCTCTCCCCCTCAATGACAGCAGGCTTTCCACCCCGCCTACAAGTGTGGCTGTTCAGAGAAGCTATAAACACTTTTGTTTTCTGACGTGGTCAGATGACACGTCGTACAAAGTGTCAGTTACTCTTTAAAGCTGCGTCGATAGGTTTTTTTGGCCACTTGGGAGCAGCAAAACAAGCTGAATACATATCATCTGACACATCATCACCTTATTAAGTCGTTACAGGTGACATGTTAGCAAAGAGTTGACTATTTACAAATCCAGCACAACATCCAGAGCAACATTAGCATCCGTTTGGAGTGGTGTTTGTGTCCACCTGATACAGTCCAGCATTCATTCTCCTTTTTGGATTTGTATCCAACAACTACTGAGAAAAATATGTGTCTCTTTAGCTGCTAAATGCTTCACTATGTTCACCAGCTAGTCTCTAACTGAGTGTGTCTGCTGTTTGGTGCTGAGCAGGTAGTGTACAGTGGGTTTATCTGAGCTTTTTCACTGGAAACAAGCTGCCTGCTGCTGCAAATAAAACTGAGGAGAGCAAAATTTGCAGCCATATTCTGTTTCATCCCTGTGAGTGACACCTTTCACATGACACTTCATTCACAAAGTCAGAGCAATTGTGCATATAAAAATACTGATTAGTGCATCTTTAAAGTTAATTCCTTCTCATTAGTGAAACCGGTGGCCGTTAAGTGAAATGTGTGGTGGTTGAAGGAGGCAGTTAGCTGTCTAAACCCCCCTAAAAACAAAGATTATGTAGGCAGAAACTGTGGTAGCTGGCATGGTTAGGCAGCTGGAAAAAAAGCCTGCATGTATTTTAAGCAAATTTGGATATTACAGTTATCATTACTGCAGTCTTTACCTAGATGGTGAGATAAAGGACCAACCACTTACAGCAGAGTGTAAGACTACAGGTCTTTGTGGCTACTGTGCAGAAATCCTTCAACCCTGACTCTCTCTCTCACACACACACACACACACACACACACACACACACACACACACACACACACACACACACACACACACACACACAGTAACAAGGGCAGTTTGTCCAACCTCTCTGCTCTCAGCTGCAAACCATATATTCTTCTTGACAGAACGCTGTGTGTGTGTGTGTGTGTGTGTGTGTGTGTGTGCGTGTGTGTGTGTGTGTGTGTGTGTGTGTGTGTGTGTGTGTGTGTGTGAGAGAGAGAGAGAGAGAGAGAGAGAGAAGGGGGGGGGAAGCAAGAAAAACGACTACATCAGTTTATAGCAGGACACTCCTTCCCTCCAAAGCCTGTCTGTAACATTCTTGTGCTCCTCCTCCTCCTCCCTCCTCCCCCTGCAGCACAGTGTGTTCTCTGCAGATCTGTCCAGTATGCAGGATGGATATGGATCTGTTTAGCTGGAATACACAGTGACTGCATACTCAGACACCACTATTGACTAACTGGAGACTAGTCAGTATTAAAGGGTTTACAAAACAACACACACTTTTTACATAAGCCACTACAGACACTGCTGTGCATTTACTACTTTGTTTGTAACAAGAAAGTAACATTGAATATGTGGCCTAGCCCTACCGTGACCATTTGTTTTTCCATATTGCCCACCCATAGCAGAGACAGAGATAACCTGACTAATACCTTGTATGGTAGCCCCAAAAACACTGGATTCTGCACTTCCAATAAAGCAACATGCAACTTGTACATGCATTCTCTGATTCCAGCTTCTCAAATGTGAATATTTCCTGGTTTCTTTAGTCCTCTATGAAAGTAAAGTGAATAACTTGTTGGTTGTGGATGAATGAAGATAATTGTTAGTTGCAGCCCTACCTGTGACTAGGAGTGGGCAATATGGCAAAAATATCATATCACAATGTTTGTCAGGCAGGATCATGATCCATGATCTTATCACTATTCTTTCTCATGTTGGCTTTTAAGACTATTTTGCAAGTTAGTGAACAGTTATTAAAGATTCAAAATTCAAAAAACTTTATTGTCTATCACATGATAGAAATGTATCTAGGTTAGGGGCTGACAAATACCATAAAAACATACACCGATGACAGACATAAAATTACATTAAAACACAAACAAATTCCATAAATAAATAAGAGCAGGTGTGCAAAGCTGCATTAAAAGTAGTGACAGTCTACTTGGCCTTGTTTAAATGGATATTGCGGTGGGAAACTAAACCATAAAAGAAAGAAAACCGAACTAACAGTACAAACAAACTAATTTCACAGCTGAAAAGCAAACAGTTGATTCTGTGTAGAGGTGTCAGTATGTCGTTTCAGATTACTAGCAGGATGTGCACTGTTGAAACACAGTACACCAGAGCTGACATCAGGCTAGCTTGCAGCATGACAGAAGTTAGTGCTACCAGTTAGCAGGCCAGCTAACCGCTAAACAATTGTATTTACCTGCAGCCGAGCAGTCAGTTTAACATGATGAGCAGCAGGTGAGCCTCCTAGCAGGACATTAAACTGCTGTAGATTTCCCAAACATGCTACCAAGCATCAAACCTGTGAGCTAACTGGTGAGCTAGCAATGTGACGATGCTCAGACAGGTGGCAGGCTAACAGCCAGGCCCAACACAAGCGCCGCTGCTCGCTGTTTCTGTAGCATTTACCATTCAAATCAAAGGGTTTGGGCTCCTGATGTGAACTGTACAGATAGTTAGCTCTACTGTGAGCAGATCCTTTTCATTGGAGGTCATTTTCTCCTTTCTGAAGATGTGGTATGAGGCGCTCACCATGTCCTAGACTGGCACAGTTGAGCTGCTGAATTTATACTGACCCAGTATTTAAGCTGGTGTCAGGAGGAGGGAGGGGGAGGAGGGAATCTTGGTTGCTTCTGTAATGTTTAGACAAACCAAGCTGCCCCTGCATGAGAGGTAAGAACTGGTCATGGTCTGTATTCTCAGTCCAAACTACCACTTCACAGTTGTATGCCTTCACCAACCATGTAAAGTTGCACTCTACATCCATGTCTGTCCAGACTCATAACATTCGTAGTGAAGATTTTGAAGGAAGTTAATAAAATATCAGCAAAACCAATGAGCTTGTGGTGGACCACCAGAGGAACAGGAAGCCCCCTTTCCTGGTTGTCATCCAGGGAGAGGAAGTGAAGAGAGTGGACTCAAACAAGTATCTTGGGGAAGCACAATCCAAAGAAGCTACAAATTCTAAAATGTGTAGCTTCACACACGTCTTCAACCTGTCAGCACATAAGATTTAAACAATCACCACAGTTTCAAGGTGGCACCAAGATTAGTGTCACCATTACAGTATCTGACCAAATGTGAAATATGATCACAATCTCCCCTTCTGTTCCTGAGTTACGTTGTTGAATAATGGCCAGAAAAGTGTTTTTGCAGACCATTATGATGTCACAGTGAAGTTGACCTTTGGGATATAAATTTATCCTATTAGACATTTGTGTGAATCTTTGTCATAATTAGCATACAAATGATTGAATTATGGCCAAAAACGTGTTTTGTGAGGTCACAGTGACATTGACCTTTGACCAGCAAATTCTAATCAGTTCATCCTTGAGTCTAAGTGGACGTTTGTCCCAAATTTGAAGAAATTCTCTCAAGGTGTTCCTGAGATATTGTGTTCACAAGAAAATGTGACATATGTATGGACTGACAACCTGAAAACATAATGCCTCCAGCCCCAGCATAGAAACATCACAGACAGAAAGACAAAATAAACTAACATAGATAAATGATCATTTTCATGCCATTGTGAATCTTTTTCATCAAAGGTTTGGTGTAAAAATTGGGAATATTACTGATAAAAAGGTTGTAACTGGCAGTTTTGTGTAGCTTTGCGATGCCACTGCCAGCCCACAGCCATCTGCTTGTGGAAAAAGCAAAGAACAGGTGGAGATGAAAATAAAGGGAAGCCATAATATATATATATATATATATATATATATATAGCATGTCTACTACTACCAATGCAACTCAACATGTTCAATTGGTCAAATGACCCAAATAGTGCAAACAATGATGAATACTGCCAAAACTACAGATGACAGGTGATGACATGAGGAAGGTCCAACAGTGCCTGTAAGCTAAATGTAGGAACCAAGGATGTTGGTCTGGAGTGCACCGACTCAATTCCTTCTCAGTCAGCTCAGTTATTCTCTGTCTTTTTTGATATTTTCTCGACCCTTTTGACTTTTTCTTGTATCTGCTGTTGTCATAGCTTATCACTGAATAACATGAACAGCTGGAACGGTAATGTTAAGCTCTGCTCAAAAGATTACACAAGGACTTAGCTGGTTTTGTGACCAACAGATTGGAAGGAAATTGAAGAGCATACTGAGTCTATCTGAATCCATCCCAGTGGATAAAATTCCTGGTAAAATTACTTACCTGCTTATAAAAAGTACTCAATATTCCAAGCACTTCATCCCCTCAGCTATCATTATTATAGCTTTTTTTAAAAAGCTCCATAATTTGATCTATTTCTCCCCAGTTCATTGTATGTGTGGTCTGTTTTATCTTCAGCTGCCATGAAAATTCCCTAATGAGGATAGATAAAGTTGTTTGGAATTGAACTGAAGAGATTTCTCATCGTTGATCTGCTGCAGTACATTGTCTGAGTTGTTTTTGTTCCATTAACTCGGCTTTTCAGGCTGTTAAAAACATAATTAAGATAGTCCAGCAAGAAATAAACAGAGAGCGCATAGAGAGGCACATCTGCTCATCAATGACAAGTGTATACAGTAGTATATATTTACATTCTTCACAAAAAGATGATATATACACTATTGTTAACATAAAGATCCTCGTCTCTGACTGAAAAAGAATGAGTGCTGGACACTACTTCTGCACAGAAATCTGTTGCTGTGATTGTACGGTTGGTGTAACTGCGCTGATAAATCTCCATCTGCTCTTCCTCAGATCGTCTTTTCAATCTACTCGCTCACTCTCTGCCAATGACTCCGCTCTCATTGTCTCCTCCTGCTATCTCCAAAATGTCACCTCTACAGGGACTAATGCCAAGATCTGACAGCATGATATCATCCAGAGAACGGCCTGACAATAGCTGTTTCCTCCTGCGTAGTGCGTCATGGTGTATGACAAACCCACACAGCGTCTCACATGTCTTGTGATGTTTTTTGTCTTCTCTAGCTGATTTTGACAATTTCTACATAATATTCCTTGTTAGTCCCTAGCATCTTATTGATTACCTCTGCACATCACACAAGTTGTGAGAGACGGCAGGGTATGATTGGTTGGAGTCCAACGTTTAGTTTGCCATGTCTGTCAACCAAGTCATAGTCTCGTCTCCATGATAGCCTAACAACACAGTGACCATCTCAAAAAACACAAATATCCTGTGGTTTGATCCCAGCATAAGATTACCACCATACAGTCTGGAAGAAATCAGAGGATACCTTGATATACTGAGCACCTGGTAAGGATACACTGATACTCTGTACAGGAGGGATGACTGAATAAGTCTGCAAATCTAATAAAAGGGCTCTAGAGTGAAACCATAAAAGTCTGGAAGTAGGAGAATCTCACAACAATAACAGCCTACAAAGACACTCTCAGACATACTGTATATAGTCTTGTATACAGACGTGCTCCCTCTGACCAGAGTCCCCTCAGCAGCAGGCGAGCCGCCAACAACCACAGCAGTTTATTTTCCTGCTGTTGCTATAGAAACAGCAAGGCTGCCAAAGCTCCCATACTCTCCCTTCATGTCTACATCTCTCTGTCACACTCTGTAATTTCAAATCACCGTGCTTTATTTGCATAAAAAGGTAGAGAACACTACTGCTGAAACCATCCTGACAAAAAATTTATAAATGAATCCCTTTCCTCCCTTACACTGGTATGTGGGTGTGTGTGGAGAAACTGGTTACACAACATCCCAGACTCTCCTCTTTGTCCAGGCACACAGGAACAGCAGCCTGGGTGGAAGCTGAGGCGTAGTCGTAGAAGCACAGGAATCAGGATAGTCTCTCTCTTAATGTCTTTACTGCTTAGTCTGTGTGTCTGTGCAGCAACATGCCAGTCTCTCCTCTCCAACGCTGTAATTTGAAGGCCTTGTGTTTGACTAGCACATCCTAGTCATGCTAATGAAAGGCGATTGCTGATGCTGTGATAATAGCAGGTATTTGCGTCTCAATTGCTCCTAATTTGCTTTGACTGCAGTGAGAGTCTGGTCACAGAGCTCCTGCACACACACGGCTGGACTCATGGTGTGAGAGACATAAAGACAGTAATAAACAAGTTCAACAACAACAGTAACAAGGCAACATGTTGGCCTCATGAATTATGCAGTTTTTTCATTTTTCAGCAAAATGACTAAAGACTGAAGTGTAACATTACGTCGACATGAAGCTAGCTAAATTCAAAAATGCCGTTTTCAAGAAAAAACCACATGCAGTTAGGACAGAGAGAGGTGGTAGATAGCTAGCTTTAACTCTAAGAGATAGAGTAGACTAAAGAGAACAACACATGCATGTAATCGTCCACCATTGTTGTTATTGTGTTTCTTCTTCTTCACCACGCAACTGCAACCATCTATTTTGTCACTTACATGACAGCATTTCTACAAAGCTCCGTTTTCGCTGAAACCACGACGACGCCAAGCCGGCGTTTTCACATTTACACAGTGTGGGAAAAGCTTGGAAAAGTTCCATTTTCAGGGGAGGAAAATGCTGTTTTAGTCCAGGTGGAGGGCCAAAACAGAAGATGCGTTTATGAATTTAACTAGCTGAGTGCTGATATGATCCGTGTCTACACTCGTTTTTCAGTCGTTGGTGCATCTGACGGAACAATATGCTTCTATGTTAATCAATAATGTCTACACAGCAAATGTCGGCTCACGTGTCACACACGTTATAGGGCTCTGAGCCCTTCCAAAACACGGGTGACCTACGCACAACACTGTACCTGAACGCCTCCAGTGTAGACACACAGACGGAGCACTCGCTGCTGCTCTGCTGAACGTGCAGCTCACGCTACGCTGTCTGTGTAGACACAGTGTAAGGTTGTGTTCAGACTGACTTCAGCCTTCTCATTCATTTGGGCTCCAGCAAACAAAACAAAAACAAAACGCAGTCGTTAGTAGTAGCAAAAAAGTTGAGCCAGGTTCGCCTTCTGCCAGACTGTAACTTGACATCATCCAGCAAGGTGCTGCAGAGACCAATCAGATACATGCAAGCCCACATTCCTGGAAGATTACTGTTTACTGTAGTGTAAACAGTTTTGCTAACTCTACTGTCACTGAACACTGTGCCACTTGTAGTAGGATAGATTGTTGAGGGAAAATGTGGGATGGGTTCAGCAGGACAATAAAGGACAGAAAACCCAGCCTCAGAGTGGACATCAGCTGACATTCATTTCATATGCTGCTGTCATTTCAGTGCTTTATACAGTACAATATGTTGCCCAATCTAAAGTAAGTTCAGTAAATCACAGGCTTGTTTTCACCAATTGGAGTCACATCAGTAGAGCTAACATGATTACACCAGAAACCCCAGCAATAAAAATCCCTTATTCACATCCTCTGCTTTGAGAAAATGATCTAACTGTCGTTCTTCTGATGAGTTCTTGATAACAGCTACAATGTTTTCCAGTTATGGTAATAAAAAACAAACTGCTGGTTTTGGACAAGTATGTTATGTGTATGCCATTTTAGTACAGCATAAAACTAAAGTTAAATCACATCTGACAATGTTTGCTACCAGACTGACAAGTCATAATGACGCTGCTGACAGGTCTGCACTTTAGCTGCTTGAGCTAACATAAATCAGGGTTTTTCCTGCATGGAGGAATTTTTTGGCGCCCCCCAAAGAGGTTTTAGCCAGTGGCCAAAGGAAAATCACCCCCACCAAAATGATAAGAATGGAGAGTAATTATAGCGATTCAAATCCTCTCTGTGAATGTATTTAATGGCAATTTATCAAACAGCTGTTGAAGGAGCAGAACATAAACCTAAATATGATGTCTTTGACTTCCAGCAGTCAACTCTCCTCTCATCCACAGACACTATATTTTACACATGTGTCTGCTGCTGGATAAGCCAGCTAAGCTGTGTTGTTTTGACTGGGCCTGAATCCTCCGCTGTGAACTAGCACTAGTATGACAAAGGACTTCCTGTGATTTCTCATAAAATAAAAGCCGTTTCATTTCTGGTGAAAATCTTAAAAATGCTGAATTACAACCACAGCGTACTTATTGTGTCATGTCCTGCATCCTGTACACCTCATCTAGATCCCACACCCCTCTCCCTCAAACTTACTCCCCTCATCTCCTTCCAATGTTGGAACATTTTTTTTTTACCATAGAAATTTTTGAACATTTGACATGTTTATCAAACAATCAGAAATAACAGGAAAATTCATCCATTTCTGTCAAATAAGGAAACACAGACTCATTTCCTTTCTTGTAAGTGGACTGATCATGCTTACTGTTGTGCTTAGTCACCCTGCCAAAGGTCCATTCTGAGCCAGGAAAAACCCTGTTAATGTTAGCTCCACAGCCCTGAATCATGGAGGTCCAGCCTCAGAGCTCTCAAGTTGATATGACGCGCTTTAACAGTTTAACAGGAGATTCAGACAACTTCATCTGCCAGCTGCTTGTCATCGACACCGGACAACTACAGAGCTACCTGCTAGCCACCTGTCACTGATCTAGAGAAGACACACCACCCTGCTGAAGAACACACAACCTGTGTGTGTCTCCTTTCATTAAACTATCTTTGGCCACGTGTCAATTGTGTAGACAGACATTCAGAGTTTATGTTTTATTGTTTGGCCAACTCACATCATTAAGTAGCTATAGCTGAGTGAATTTTCAGGTGATCAGTCAGTATCATTACTGACTACAATGTTCAACTCCTCCAGCTTATTAAGACACATTTACAATAGTTCTGTCATTTACAATTGTGATGCACAGTAAAGCTGGATTGATACTACTATCTATCTGCAGCAGATATCACCACAACAGTGACTGACCTCTTGTGTTTTCTCCTACAAGTTTGAGATCATTGAGACTGAATCCAACATGAAGCATGTTGAAAGAGGCTTCATTATCTTCTACTTCTCTGAAACACACATCTAGCAAACCTTCCACTCACCACTTACAGACAAAATAGTCCCATATTCAGTTCTATATGGAGCTGGTCCTTCTCGCTTCTAACATAAAGTAAATGAAGGAATGTAAACAGTTACTGTGAGGTATATAAATAAAGCATGTAGTGTTGTGGTGGTATAGACATGTGATAATCTGCTGCTGAACTAAACAATACCTCCACTGTGTGTATCTATGACAGGACTCACTCCATCAATCAACCAGCTTTACATCTGGCTAGAGCACTTTGTTATAAATAGCAGCGTATAATTTATTCAACAAAAAAGTATCAATTTCCAAACCTCAAACCTTCCCATTACTGTATCTATTCTCATCAGCTTCATCTCGTCCTTCTTAAATGTTCAGACTTACTAAGGACCAGCAGACACACTTTTTTCATAAAACTTGCTCACAGAAAAAAAAAAAAAAAAAGAAAAGTTGGACGTGCACTGAAAAGTTCTTGAAACAATTTAGTGAAATGCAGGGCCCCTTCTTCATACCCAAACTACCATCTCTTCACATTTCAACACCTTCTCCCCCTCGCTCTCCGCATGCAGCTGAGAAAATAGCCCCGTTGCTTTTTAGACGGGCCTTGACTCTGGGCTCCAGGTCAATTTCCCTGGTTTCCTGACATCGTACACCACCAACAACCAAATGGAGGGAGGGGGGAGGACAGGATGACAAGAGAGAGAGCAAAGAGAAAGAGAGAGAGAGAGAGAGAACAAGAGCAATAAAAAAAAAACAGGAGACACACTGAGACACACAGAGGGAGGAAGGGAAAAGAAAAAAAAAAAAAAAGAGAAGAAAACACACCAGAGATCTCCAAGATTTGAGCTCCCACCATCTGGTTTGAGCTTCAGGAATAAGAATTTGATTACATGACTTTTCCCCTAAAAACACAGAGGGAGGATTGTTGAGAGAACTGCTGCTACAGCAAATGAGACCGGTTAAAGTCCAGGTCTGTGCATCCCCAGAGTATTTCTTCATAGGGAAATAAATGACATATCATTTAGACTGCTCTCACAGCTCTCTGAATCTTCCCACATTCAAAAACAGGGACTGAACACATCATGCACACATTCACATTTAAGTCTTTTTAGTGATGTTGCTGCGTTCAAACATCTCTGCAAATAACTTTGTTGGCACAGTGTTATTATTACTGATACCAATGAAGGCCAAAACTACAGAAATAGACTCAAGTTGTAATAAAGTAGAATTGCTGTATCTTTACAACTTACATTTTTATCCTCTGTCAAAACAGAACATCAGCTTTTCTTTGCCAAAAGCTTTGATTCCACATTTTTGTGTTTCTATGCACTCTTTAGGCTGTCATGGCTCAAAAATCAGATGTATCTGCCCTGTAAACATGGATTCAAATCCATAATATTAACTATTCACAACTAGGTAAGCAACAAGCTAAGTTTAAGTTTGGAGGTCTGTGTTGGTGTGGTTTGATTAGATTTGATTGACAGTGACTTGGCGACACAAGCAAACAACCCCAAAACTGCCATCACATATTAGCATATTCATAGAGATGGGATCCATTAGCCAGGTTTCATTTTGGATCTCTACTCAAATCTTTTCTCTCTCTCAATAGAAACATACATGTAGCAGCTTCTAGCAGCTTCTCTCCATCATTGTCTCTGGTTAAAATGAGAAAGTGGCAGCAGATGAGATCAGCTGTAGCTAATTAACGTTAATTGTGTAAGACTAAAATGAAAAGTTAGTGTGTTCTCTGGTGAATGTGTCTCTGCAGCAGCTGTCTGTATTCAGACAAAGGTTTGTTAGTGAGAGGACACGTCACTCTGTAACACCACTGTACCACTGTGAGTGGAGCCTCTTCTCTAGAGAAGTGATCAGCTGATCTCCTCACATCACTTTAAGAATCAGATCAACATTTGAATGTGATCAGCTTCATAGTTGTGAATCAGGAGCTTCAGTGTTTGGAGTCAGTAGCTGGTGAAGACTACATCTGTTCATTCATTTACCTACTGCTCGGCTCATTTTCAGGTTGTGAACATTAACTAGGCTCCACTAAAAACTGTTGTATTTCTGCTTCTCAGCCAACAAGAGATGATCAGACATCTTTGAGTTGTAGTTATTTTAACCTTCAGTTACTTGCTACAGTGGAAAGGTAAACCTAGTAAGATTTGAAAAGAGATTTGAAAGGATTCAGATTCAAAACTGAATTTGAATTTGATAAAAATTCTGTCAAACCTCGTCCCTACATATTTTTCAACAGTGATGAATATAAATAACAGCAACTATGCACCACGATCCCTAACAGAGACTGAAGAGACAGCGATACATCCTGCTCATCCTGTCAGGCTTATTCTACAGGCAGCCACTGCAACTAGAGCTGCATCTAATGATTGTTTTCAATATCAATTAATCTGCCAGTTCTTTTCTCCAATGATGGAATGCTGGAACTAAAGAACATTTGGTGTTTTTGCTTGAAATAATTAATCAATTATGAAAATAGTTACCAATTCATTTTCAACAGCCACTGTTGTTTAAAGAGTCCATAAATTTAAGGCCTGTTCACACTAATACATTTACTATGCCTAGTGTCAACACTACTCCGCCATTTTCAAACTCCTGAATCTGACACTTTTGAAAAACCTGCCGACCCTGTTTTGGTTTGAAAACTCCAGGATTGCATTTTAGTAGATGCAGACAGGTCTGCTTCTACTGGAGTACAAAAGCATGCATTGCACCCTCAGTTTAATACTTTGAACCCTCAGTTGAAATGTGATAAATGAATGCCAAGCAGACAGGAGCACAGACTGTGTGGGCGTCTCCATGTGCACCTGCTATACTTTGGTTCATGTATGTGCAGCGACACAAAGGTGCACGAGGGCCGAGTGAAGGTGAATACAGATCACCAGGTGTGATGATTATTAAATACTCTCTCAGCCAGTCACATCACTGCTCTCATAGCTCTGAAACAGGTGAGCCAATCACAGTTAAACGTGATAACGACAGCTCAACAAACAGAGAGCTTTTCTTCAGGAAACGTCTGGAAGGTTCAGAGTGTCACGACGTGAACACACATCACCACAAATCTAAACCCAAAGACGAATGGATGAGTGTTTTTCATCAGTTAGATACTATGATAACCACCTTAATGTCATCACATAGGCCTACATGTTCACATAGTTAAGTGTGTAGAGGTGTGTGTGGTTATTCTGTAGCTGCCCGGTGATGTTTTCATGTGATTTAATAAAGGTAAACACAGTGAGCGTCCGTGCGTAACGGTGCTGCACTCAGGCGCGACACTTCTCAGAGGCTGCGGATTTATCAACATATCAGTCCTGCTGCCTTCAGGTGCTGCAGGGATTTAATGAACTGAAGCCCACATTCATTTATAGATCAATGCAGACTGGTTTACTGACTTTCCTGCTTTTTAAAAAAGAATTTAAATAAATGTATCGATGTTTACACTGACACGCACAGTGTATGTGAATAGTCATGTGATATGCGTTGCAGGCGTGTTAGTAAGGATAGAGCTACCTTTTTTTTTTAAGAACACTGCTGTACCATGAGATAATTATCACCAGAGGTCTACATTCTCTGGTAGAATATCAGTGTTTGCCATGGCTGTTCAACTCTAAAGCAAACCACTCAATTCTCTTCATCAGCAGCAAAGGGAGAGTGCCAACCAGACAGCCAGCCAGACAGACAGAGAGAGAGAGAGAGAGAGAGATGGATAGAGATGCACACAAATATGTTGGCACTTCTCCTTGCAGACTGCTACAGCTACTGCCTAAAATTAGTTGGTCAGGGAGCGCTGAGATGAAAATCAGCTCAGCGCTCAGTCCGACTGACTTTATATAACTGTTACATGACTCTGCTATATAAATGGATGTTGGCAAGGAAGATGAGCAGAGGTGATAAAGGCCACTGAAGCACCAGAGAGACAACAGGCCTGTGAGGCTTCTGCTTGCTTTTCTTCTTTAGGAAGTAACCACATTAAAACAATTCATGAAATAATTTAGGTTTCAGTTCTCTATTACAATTTGTCCCATACACTGTAACCTACTGTCTAAGAAGACACTGCAATGAAAATGTACTGTTGATAAGGGTACAGGGCAACCACCAGAAATACTCTAGACCCGAGCTCCATAGACCAGGATCTATTCTAGTGCAGATATGTATTTAGCTAAAATTATAGTAGTCTCCATGCTGCACTGCACTTCAGATAGCTTTAGATTTATGTATTCATTTCACTCAGGTTGGAGTAGGGTAAGTGATAAGGACAAAATGAATATTGCCATGTTTATCACAGGATTATCTCAACATCAGTATTTACTTTGCAGATGTTAATCCGCTTAAACTGAGCAGCTATGTGTAAAGAGGGCTACAATACCTGTTCATCTGATAGATGTCAACACTGTCAGTTAAAGCTGACTGTCAGCTTTTTACACTCACAGTCACTGTGAAACCTCAATCACACTGTGCTGCAGTACAAAGGCGGCAAAATTCCAGCTGCATTTGGGAAATGCAGTAAACAGGCTCATCTTTATCCACCGTTTCTCCCATCTATAGTGTATAGAGTCCTAAATGCCTTCACATGTTGCTTCTCAGAGGGTTTGGCCTCCCAAGTTTCTGTTCATTATGACTCTTAAGTTTCCTCTATTTTGGTTAATAGAGAGAAAACAAATTGGCTGTTATCCTGATACTTCAACAGACCAGACAGTACAAATGCCCCCTGTTCAAAGATACAGCCTGTTACACAGCTTGAATTCAAAAAGATTAGAGATTGAAAGTTCTTTTTCCTACATTTGAACAGTTGTCTGAATGTCAAATAAAGATTTACAGCCTTATGGAACACTCAAATAAGTATGATTTACCCCCAGCCAATCCATTCACTTTCTGTAATATTCGTTTCTTTTCAGAAATCAAAATGATATTCAGCTTGGTGTGAGAGTTGTTTCACAGCTCCTTCTCTCTTACAACAGGTTCAGGCAGCTCACACTACAGTCTCATACAAGTTCAATTTATTCACCAAGGTTCACAGTTTAATGCATGCAGAACTCCTCGTTTATCTCCTCTAAAGCATACAATGTGTGTTTCCCAGTTTCTTGGTTTTGCATACCACAGATTTTACTGCAAATACCAGACTCTTCAATTACCTAATTCAAAAAGCAAATGCTTGGGCTTGATTGGATTAAAATTCTTTACACTTTAGTAGACCACAAACCCAAATTTCCAAAGCACATGCTGACATTTAATTGTATAATGCAATATGAAGCAATATTTACAATATAAGCATAGACCCAGGTCTTGATTGAACAGTAGTGAACCAGGTATTAACCTGTGACAGCAGTCTGGAATAAAATAATGTACTCATTGTCTCACATTAACAAGGGTGTCTGTGTTTGAAGACTACAAAAAAGGAGAGGCTCTCCATCTTTTCTACCACTCCATTCTGTCCGCTTCACCACATTCCTATCCTCCATTACACCAAGTTATGTAACTACTGTTCCTCAATGGATACACACAAAGAAAAAGGAGAGTTAACGAAAGAAGACGCAAGAAAGACATGCTGCTAGGGAGAAAATTGGAATTTTCTCTGCAAAGCAATATTTTAAATCAGACTCTTGTCCACCCACTGTATTAAATCAAAACCTCACTTCTGCTTTATTCACATGAGATTTCAGTGTCATAACGCTGACGGCCTAGGTAACCAGTAACCAAACAAAGTGAGTGTAAAGCCACTCGTTTAAAATCGTTTTCCCTCTGTGTGCTAACAATGTTCTGGTGTACAAGTTAAAATGGGCAGGGCTAGTTAATAATATCTTCCATTTGACAGCTGTACCTGACACTCCTTCACAGATGAACATGTAGAGGCTTGAAAGGCTCCACCTCATCGATACTCAATAAGTTACATATGATTGCGGCTGACTCACCAGCAGCGTGCATGGCCAAGATTCAGAAACAGATGATAGCATTAGCTCTCGACTCAACAGCAAATCACAAACCACAGAGCTAGCTACTTTGGGGCTACAAAACTATTTATATCAAAGCAGTAACAATGTGTGTGTGTGTGTTTGTAGCGTATAGTCTATTTATTAACCTTAACCACGTCACAGTTTACACCGCGTCCGCAGTAATCTAAAAAAATAAAGGACTAAGGTCCTAACTTAGCAAAGGACGGTAACAAGTTAACGTTAGCCAAGTATGCTAACAAAGCTCATTCGCATCAGCTGCCCTGGTTTCCTCCACAAGATAAAAGCACCATTTTCTTCGCTTTTAGTACTGTCAGTAATGTTTCTACTTACACGACGCTTCTCGAAATCATCCAGGACACCATGTTTCCTGTGTTTGTAGTGTCGGTCGGTGTAGAGGGAGAGGCCCGGTATTATCTTTAGCTGTGTCGCTGGAAACTTCTTCAGCCAAACTTCGATGAGTGAGTCCCGGACCTGCTAGCTAGCTATCTCGTTTAACCTCAGCCATCCAACATGTCTGTAATACGTCCGCTCTCACACTTCTGTATTTGTAGCCATAGCTAAGCGGCAACAATGTCTATCCAATGTGATTCCAGTTGTTTTGTACCAGTCTCTGATTCCCTCCAGGTTTCCTCCTTCCGTCTCTGCTTTGCTCCTCAGCTCCTGGCACCAAAACGGTTCTCGGCTAGCCACTGACATCAACAGGAAAAGAGCAACCTCCTGAGCATACCATTGGCCACTTCGGTCTGTTTACAACAAACACAAGTTATCATTGGCTAGAGAGGTTCGCCCACGTGACTTTTGCGTTTAATAGAAGCGGTGGAATTTCAAACTCAGCGACCTGCGCTGTGATTGGTCTTTTTTCAATGCGTGGCGTATTCTGACCAACGGGCGAGAGAAGCGATGAGAGCTGCGGTGGATTTTCTAAGCGCTGTTGTTGGGGCAACAGTTTCACAGCAGGGAAATAAAAAAATTACCTTGATTTCTATTAAAGTGTGTACAGCGTGAGCGGAGTCTGATAGCATCAAACATGTGCGTTGAGCACAATGTTACAAAAATAGTGACATTTTTTAGTCTATGTTTCTATTCCATATTACATAAAAGGAATAACAACAAACCCCTGTAGGATGGACCAAAGAAGTGCGACTGCCCGTAAAGGGTGCACAGGGTGTTAATCCAATCGCCCCTCCCACTACCCTTGTTGAAAAAATATCGCGTTGGGAAATCAGGCCTACTGTAAATCAGGGTCAGTCATTATTGAGCTGTTGGCATGTGTAAAACTATTACATCATTAAGCCTAATGTACCAAATAAAAGGTCGATGTTTATTGTTGCTATGCAGAAAAACATTCTGTTCTTGTTATTAAATTGTGTTAGGCTATATAATCACCAAGTGGAATGAGAGAACATAAATGAGTCGTTTTCAATAGTGTAGGATTTTTAGAAGATGATGAACGTCCGTTACAGTCAAGCCCTTGCCAAACAAGTCCACACAATGCTGATTAAGCTTATCACCGCCAGGTAAATCTCTGTATTTCACAGTATATAGAGTTTTAAAATCTGGTGTCTGTGGTGACATTACCGCACTAGCCAGATGAATGCATAATGCGCGTGCTCTATAGGCAGAGCATGCGCACCAGAGACTTTGCTAGCTGTCTGCTATGTTAAATGCGTGATTGCATGAGCCAGAGGGACAAACTCCCGCTAGTGTAGTAAGGGTTAGACTTAAAGTCAGGGTTAGTTTAAAGTTTAAGTTAGAGTACATTCTTACGCGAGTTCACTGGAACATCCAATCTAAAACCAATCATATTTGTTTAGCATACTCACTGTATTGTTGACGTATCTATATTGCTGTAGGATATTCTTTGTGAAATACAGGATTTTAAGGCCAAAATTTGTAAAAATTTTATAACAAGTATTTTTCATATTCCCTTAGAGAAATAGTAGCAATAGCAGAATATTACAAGAGAAGATTTGGTTGAGGAGGGAATTACTATATATTTTTTTCTCTTGTTTGCATTTAAGGTAAGTGGCTTTGGAAAAGACAGCCGACAGGATACCTGAAATGCTATACACTGCCTTTGTCTTGCTCATTATGTAAACCATACCAGTCTTTAGGTCGTAATCATATTCATTACAGTTTTCCATACATGGCACTTGGCAGACACAAACCCCATCTGTGAGCTTCAGCATGCCTGTCTCTTTGTGTGTGTATGTGTGTGTGTGTAGATAATAATATCTGAGCACATAAACATGTGTGAGCTTGTATGTGTGTAGCTATGATCCTGTGCCTTTACATATTTACAGATGTGCATGTTTGTGACCATACGTAGATATGTGCGTGCTTTGTGTATATATGTGTGAGTGTGTGTGTATGGGGGGTGGGTGGTGGATTCATAGCTACTTGTTATTCATGAAGGCGGCTGCTGCAGTGTGCAGCAGTGTGAGGGAGATTCCCAGTGGAGCCTCTCTGGTCACACAGCCTGTCTGGGACAGCATCAGAGGATCACAGCTGAACAGAAAACACCTCCACACTGAGCATTCAGCTGCTCACTGCTAACTGTGTAATGTCTGTATAAAATGATTGACCAGAGTTATACTGACAATCAGCCATTGGTTAAAACCAAGCTATATTAGGTATGTCATTGTTATTGCTAAAGAGCATTCAGCCATCACTGTATCAGCATTCAGTCACATTCATATAATAACACATGACACCAAACATACTCCAAGAAATAGTCAATACATTTGGATGGGCGGATTTACCTCAATTTGAAATCCTTATGCTTGAGGTTCATTCTTGACCTTGAGATTAGTACATGAGACAAAATAATCTCAACTCAACATTACTTGCTTACTTACTTACCACTTTCTTGCTTTTTGAGAGCTTTCAATCACATTCCATGGTCTTCAACAGCGAATGAACTGGCTCAATTGTCATCATGTGACCTAAATGTGGTCACATGATGAAATGGTTTCTACTTGATGACCCCAATAACATATCATGTTATCATTCAGATTAGGGACTTTATGACTGGAGGAAACGCCAGTTCAAATCAGGCAAGAAAGTGTGTTTGACCTTTTGTCCAATCTGTTTACTATGCAATTACGTAAAGGGTGGGTCCGGAATATTTTAAGCAAACACTAAATCTACTCATGAGTAAGATACACAGGAGCTTCAAAACCCTCCATAAGTACATATTTTACCCAACACTTTCACACATGTATTCCGTTACATGTGTGTCAATTCATTTTTTTTTTTGTGGTAAAAACTGATTTTGTTTATAAATTATGAGACAATGACAATTAAAATTGATTTCAGCCTTTCATTGTGTCCCTAGGTCAGACTTCAAATTAACAGTGAATGTATCACCCAGGATTAATTTGTCTTTTTGCATTCACTTGCATGTTCACATTGTTTCTTATTTCGCTTCGCTTTGCATTCAGTCTGAACACACCTTTAGAAGGACGTAGCTTTTATAGAGGTATGCCTTGAGCATACCCAGAACGTAAAGTCCACTAAAACCACAAATTGTTGTTTGTTCATATCTGTGTACAGATTAAACAAATGAGATACATCATGTTAATTATTGAGTGTATGAAGTGTTGTTAGGTGTATAATTGAATAAGTCTTTATGCTAAGCTAGGCTAACCACGTCCTGACTCCAGCTCTGTACTAAACACAAACATGAGAGTGAAATCTTCTCATCTCACTCATTATTTATTTATTTCACAAAATGTCAAACTTTTCCTTTTAACAACACACATCTTCCCTCATTGATGTTTATGAGCCGAGAACAGGTTCTTCCTCTGCTAATTAAAGGAACATGTCAACATTTTGTGACATACATTTTTTTGCCATTTTACCAGTGAGTCAGATGGGAATGGTGTTATCAGTTTCATGGTTTCAAGGCCTGAGGTGTGTTTAGCTTAGTTCAACACAAAGACTGGAAGCAGGGCCAACTACTGGCTTAGTTCAGCACAAAACTGTCCAGCTGCCCAGTGGTTATTGGTCAAACTAAAACCACAATATCTGTTTGTTTTTTTTTTACATTTCTACACCTGTTCTATAAACATGACAAAATATGTAAATAAAACTAGAAATATGTTAGTTTCACTTCTTCATAGTTCAATTTCATAGTTCAGTTTCATTTTCTTAATCCACCACTACGGCACACCTCTGCTCTACTTTTTTCTTTCTCTTCTTCCTCTTTTTCTTGCCTCTTTCCCCTTTTGTCTCCTGTGTTCTCAGTGCGACTGTGTTTCTACAGCATATTTCCGCTTATTTTATATTGTTTCACTCGTCATCCTCCCCTGCTCCTCTTCCTCTCCATCATTATTCCATCTCTCTCCCTCTCTTCCTCTCTTGTATCCCACCCCGCAGGTTGCTCCAGGCTGATTGCCTTGTACATGCATCTCACACACTTCACACACAAACCTCTATACTGTCCTTAAGATCCCTCCACTCTGCGCGCACACACACACACACACACACACAGGCAAATACTCACAAGCATGCAATCCTCCACAGAGCCACATGCATCCGCACACACACATATACAAACCTTCCCTCTCTTGTTCTCCTTCAGTTCCTCTGCCTTATTCTCTCCTTCACTGATTCTCTCTCTGTCTTGCTCCTTCACAGCTCAGGAAGCTTCAGTGGAAGACAATGCAAATAGTATATCCGCTCTGAAAGAAAGAAACCAAAGATGTCAGTTGCATTTAAAATTCTGAATAAAATGTTCACATATAATAGAGTAGAATTAGGAGGTGAAAATACATAAATAAATGGCAAATTATATGAATGAAATTATAGTTAAATGTGCTCTGATGGGCTTGATAATTACAAAATTATAATTATGCTGACCATTTAAATTTTCAGATGTATTTTTCTACAATTCAAGACAGCTATTGGTCTCCATTCATTCCAGTATGGTATGCAAAATGAGAAATGTTATAGTTGTGTGGTAAACAACTATAACAGCAAACAGGTTACAAAATGCAAACGCACTAGTGTGGACCTTCAAACACCATTCCACCAGCAACCAGCTTTACATGTAAGTTAGTCATTCATTCAAACTTTATTTACACAAGGTGGTCCAATGAGAGTTGTTAATTCTCTTTTGCATGGGCGAACTGTGTACACAGTACATAAAAGCAGAGATACTGTATCACACGCTGCAATAATCAGTAAAATATACAAAGCTGTAATTGAAATATAAGGGATAGGACATTAAAGCAGCACTACATGAAATTAATATTGACAAAATGAATCCTAAAATATAGAAAATTGGTTAAACTGGCCATTGCAGGCACAGGTATAGTCAATGACAGAATTAAACAAATTCTTAAATTCCTTTTATTTTATTTTACCATCCTCGAAATTTTGAAAAGCAGTTTGCTTTCTGGAATTGTGGATATACTCTATGTTTCCTGCATTCTTTTTTCTGCATGTAAATTATAAGCATAGGCTATAAACACATAAAATCATACTTAGTCAGTGGAAATCACAAACAAAACTGCAAAGTCATAGTACTGGTACAAGTACAGAATTGTATCTTTATTACAATGGCGACAAATATCAACACTATTCTCTGTTTTTTCTCGCCTATATCACAGCTGCTGTTGTTAATTTAGGAACAGTGGCACTAGAACGAACAGTAATGATAGTGGTACTATTACAGTGGTAATAGTAGAAGTAGCTGTCTATAGTTGCTGTTAAAAGTAGTCGTGGCAGTTCTATAAGTACAAGCAGTTTTTAAGTAGTTTAGCGAAAATAGTACCGATGGGTTCAGTTGAGCGGAGGGACACAACAGTGCTGTGGTCTGTGAATGCCTTGGGATCCAGCGGAGAAACACAAGTATGGATGGCGGTTGTGCTGCGGTTCAGTGTTCCACCGTTTTTTCAAGCGGAGAGAAAAGAGACTGACGCTCGAGCGGGTGGAGACTGCTACACATTTAAATCCCCCGGGTCGGTTTTTCAGCTTTTAGCAACAAATAACTTTTCCTTTTTTATTTTCTTTCTACTGTTGGATTCCTTTAGAGCTGGTTTAATGTCGTAAATGACAGGTCTGTAAGGGCGTCGTTGTTGGGAAGTTTTTCGAGGGGGGGTTTGACCAGCAAAGGGCCATGGCAGTCGAGGCTCGGCCGGAGCTGGTCGGGAAGCGGTTCCTCTGTGTCAGCGGGGACGAGCCGCCTGAAATCGGCGACATCGGTCGTTGGCCGTGGAGGTCCGGTGTCATACGCGCAGTCAACCATCGTGACAGCGACAACACGGACCTGACGGTAAGGAAAACGCTGACTTTGTCCTCCTCTTTGGTCTGTTACATGCAAAGCAAATGGGAAACTCTGTGGTTGGTGGCTAGCCAGCGAGGCAATGTTGTAAACTTGCCAGGCGGAAATTATTATGTGGCTTTCTTAGTTATTACGGGTCTTTGGACCAGTGAGTATACCACTTGTATTCATCATTGTTTCACCAAAATATTTGTCATTATTAAGTGTATGAGTGTGACTAGCTATTTGACCACTTAAGCAAGCAAGTTAATGGGAGGCAGACTACCAGCAGGGGGTTATGGAAAGCAAACGGCAAGCGTTGGTCCAGACAGCACTTATTTACACCAAAATCATCCAATTTATCTCACCCATAAAGCTGTTTTCTGCGGCTAAGCAAACCTCCCATGTTTTTTAAATGTAGCGCTAAGAATTGTTGAACCACAGTGAGGTCCGTGTTGGCACACTGTCTTAACCACAGCGGTTAATGTAAAGCGTTCATTTAAAAATAATCAGTTAAATAAGGAGAAACACCTGGAATTACAACTGATAAGTTACCGCGTTGTGATCGTAGAGCAGCTGCATTTGTAAAGCATGTGTAACAATTTGAGTCCCGAGCAGCTAAATGCTTTAATCTGCTGTACTGCAAATCAGCTGACGGAGGTAAGGTTAGCTTTCTAGATTTACCCCGCGTTACAGCCTTTACGTTGAACTAATCCATTAACTAATCTATTTCCTCGTGGTTATTGGTCACAATCCACGTTATTTGAGAGGGTTGGTCCAACATAAAGCTCCGTCTGCCTGTGTTTTCCTGGCGGACAACAACCCCTCCGACTTGGACAGGGACGCAGGAATGCTAGGACTTGTAAAAACATAAAACTGGCTTGCTGCAGGCTGAACAATGGGCAGTTTGTCTTCATCTAAAATATTGTCTGCAATTTCAAGACAACGCTGTGTTGCCACTTTTGGAGCTTTCAGGAGCAGACATATTTCCAGCTTGATCTGTAATTATTACATTCTTAATACAGTCAGTAGGCAGGCAGTGATGGATGAAAATCTTGGCAATATTTAGGTCTGATTTTGTTCCCTCTTAAAAAGAGGTATTTTCATATTGGGTTAACATGCCAAAACCAGCAAACAATGAAATATTTGCCCTGACAAGCCCTTGGCTGGCTAATACACAGTACTGTCTCACTGTACAGTGTGCCTGTTCCCCGTTTTCTTTTGTTCACAGAATCCTTCTATCTGCCTATGCAGATAACTGGCCAAACCCTACCACAGTACCTACTGGAATATTTAGTGTTTTCTATGTACATATGTGCTATTTCTTGAGGACGGTAAATCACCTGACATTACATCTTCCAGCAAATATGATAGTTTAATAGTCATAGCTCTCTGGTAGGGTTATTCTTTGTGTGTGATTTTTTTTTATTTGAGCGTGATTGGAGGTAGCTCACTTCTTGTGTTTTATACGTGTATTTTAAAGCGTACATTTAGGCCAGCATACATGTCACCGGTCCTTCTCACATGCAATAGACTGCTTGTGGTGCTTTTTTACGTGATGTAGACAGTAGATAATTGTGTCTTTCTGTTATACGTTTGCATGAAGTCCTATCTGATTTTGACAGGAATAGTGAGGTGGCATAATTCCATGAATCGATTACAGTGTCATAGCTAAATGCCTCTGCACTGCTCACATGTGTAATTGCATGGTCCCTTCATCTACGCAGCACATTGCATGTACTCGTTTGTATCGCACAACAAACATGTTCCCAGCTTCCTAATTCCCTTGTAGAATTGGTTCTTGTGTGTGATGTGATTTAGGCAGTGAGTAGTGTTCTGGTTTAATTCCATACAATGGGACAAAGTCTCATTAGCAGGGGGCTTAACTAGCTGAGTGAATACAGTGGAGAAGGATTGGAGATTAGATTAGAAGAAGTGTGTCAAGCCAAGCTGTCAGGCCTTTGTCAAGTGTCTGTGGTCACATAGGCCAGCAGCACTGGACTCTACTGGAGTAGCAACGACTCACCGTGTCTTATTCATTCATATCTTAGTAGGGAAATAATGCAATTTTAGACAGTGAGTAAGTATGTTCATAAAAGATCCATGTGAAATGACCACCTACCAAGCACCAAATGTCTCAGATCAGTCAGGCTGCATCAGTAAGGTTTATCTATTACACTGCTTGGTAGCTTTATAAGATGTGTTGATTATACACTGAAAGAATTCAAGGCACGTCAGTTAATCCATTTGTTGTCAGCAGTAAGTAAATAAATCAGCAACTATTTTTAATAAATCATTTTTCAAAAAAAACTGCCAAATATTTCATGGTTTCAGCTTCTCATGTGAGGATTTCCTGCTTGTGACAGTAAACTGAATGTCTTTGGTGTCTGGACTATTGTTAGGAAAAAACAAGCAACTTGAAGATGTCACTTTGGGTTGTGGTTTCTGACATTTTATGGCCCAAATGATGAATTGATTAATTGAGCAAATGAGCGGATAATAAAAGTGATCATTAGTTACAGCACTAGTCCAATATGATTTAGGCTTTAATATTAAAATGTTAACAGTTCTTACAGCATTAGCTTCTGTATTTTGGAATTAGCTTCCAAATTAGATTATATTTTATCATTTCAAATATAACATTGATTCTACACACTCATCATAAACACTGCATGTGATGGGATCTCACCATCCTTTGTGCATTACTGTTCAGGCTTATATATGACGATATGCTGTTGTGATAATGAACACCACAGAAAACATCAGACTTTTAACACTGCTGGAGTTATCAAGTATAATAACCCCAGTGACAAAATAATATAGGTATGATGACCTTTCCTTACAGCTTTAAGTAAAGCTATGATAACTGTACCGGAGGCATTTGTAGAAATGTGTGTTCCCTTACCAGTTGAGGAAAATGTTCATTATTATTATTATGTCAGATAATTTGAGATCTTTAATGGTGTACTTGTGGTTAGAATGGCCCAGTAATAGACTTTGAACTGGTTGAGCAGTAGAGGAGACCAGTTTGACTGGTTTACTGTCATTATGGACTGAATCAAGCAAATAAAAGTACTGATACATATTGTATAATTGCTTTACAGCTAAGTCTATACATGATATATAATGGCAGTAATAACTGTAGCCTGTTGGCTAACTGTTTGTATATACTGTTATTTATTCTTTTTAGATATCCAATAAATAATAATCCAATACATGCACAGCTTCATACTTAGTCCACATTACGCAAGGAGCTCGTTACCAATTAGTTCATATATCATGTATCTGATATGATGAAACAATTAATTATGCTTATTAAAGATATTGAATGAATCATTTATGAACAGGTTTAAAGTCAGTCCAGGTTTGTCTACTTTATGTCTGAGGAAAATGTTTTAAAATGTCATATTTATAGCAGTCATGCTAACCTGACAATACTTTCAAATACAACACCATTAGCTGGGCTGTTTAGTAAGAAGAATGCATTCCTCATTTGGGTCCTGGGATTAAAAAAAAAGTTCAAGAACGCTCCCAAGTATTAAAATGCATCACTCCATTAATGGCATCGTAAATTCCTTTGCAGTGACCCGATATTGGCGTCGCAGGGACAGAGTTTGAAACACAAAACAGAAAAATACATGACAGTGACGTGTGGGTGTATGCATACTGCATGCATATTCCTTCTAATGGGCAGACTGGATTTATTTGATGATCTTTTTATTGTCTGTACTTAATATATATCATTCTCAGTTTAAAAAGTCAACTCTATGCCTCATGTGCTTTGATGTATAGAGATCCCCATCATACTTGTGTTCTATATACAATTAAGAAAACAATTAGGCTCTATCAACTATGGTGCTGTTGCTGTGGTAGAGACATTTCTGAATCTGTGGTTGTGTCATGAATATTTGACAGCCTCTGTCCCTATCTTATCCTAAAACACAGGCAATTACTAACACACCAGACAGGCTTGATAGCTACCTACCTTCTCTGACATACAAGATAGTTTTTACAGCTGCCTGTTCTCCTCATGCAGCTGGGGACCTGGTCCCAAAGAACTAACAGGACACTTATGTTCTTGAGTTCCAACAGTGTTCTCTTCTGTCCTGTCCATCCTGATCTCACTCTTCCTCTGGGATCTTTTTAGTTAAGGAAAGTGACAAGACAAGTTGTTTTGTTCCTACCAATATTTTTGGCTTCAAGTATAGAAACTAAAAACATAGAAACACCTTCATTTTTTTTTGTCTTCTTTCCCCTACAGTCTGCTTATCAGTCTCACTACAACCAACAAACCCAAGTCACACATTTTCACAGCCTCAACTACATACACACTCATCTAGCACGCCTTATGTTTATGCACTTAAATATAGAAACATTTAACTTTCATATTGATCCTTCCCTCTGCACGCCAAAACCTACTAAAGATTAAAAGCTATAATGTGGAAGGACTTGAAAAGAATAATGTCCTGTGTCAGCTGAAACAAATTGTCAGATAGCTTTCCTACAAGAAACCCATTTGTCTGTTGTAGAACATGAAACGCTAAAAGAAATCATGGACAGATAATTACATTTCTCTTCTCACACATGTTGGAGAAAGTTTAGGGTATATACAGTATATTCATTTTATTTGACCAACTATCCATAGTAATACAGCAGAGAGATTGATCCTGATAGATGTTTTGAATGAATGTATACACCCAAGCCTGATTCTTATCAGAAGACCATATTGATGGGTAGACTTTTATTGTGTTATATCACAATTCATAGATGGGCAACCGACTTCTACTATTCCCCTCCCCTAAATGAGTAAAATCTACAGAGCTGCAGAGAAGCAAGTATCTAAACTGTGGAGATTTGACTTTTTCTTCACATAGACATGCATCCTACTGGAGAACTGATTAGTTTAGTACTCCCAAGGCTGAGATCCACAGAGAAGCTGATATGAAGATGCTGCCAGTGACCATTTCTGACCATTCACCTACTGGACTGTCATGAGACATACAGTCTCAAGTTCACTATGTTTACAACAATGCCAAAAAGAAAAGAGGGCAGCTAGACAGCAAGAACTGGAACAAATGATTGGAAAGTTAGAACATGAACATAAACAAACCTCAAATCGTACTCTGCTGAATAACCTCACAGATGCCCAAAGAGAGTACAATAGTCTGATTGTTGAGGAGGAGAAGAAGAAGAAGAGGAAGAAGAAGGCAATTTCAAGTTGACTAATCAAAGATATTATGAACGTGATATATGTATATATGTATATATGTGTATATATATATGTGTATATATATATATATATATATATATATCTCATACCTGACTGAATTAACCCATGAGCCCATTGAAGAGTAGAGATGCAACAGATAAATCATTTGAACAAATAAGCAATGTGTTTACATTCCCAAGATTGTACTACGCTGTGTGAGATGCTGAAGTTACAATAAAAGGACAACAAGAGAGAGTGATGAATAAACATGCAGAAGGAGAGCTGAGACTCTGTACGGCAGTGACACAGAGCAGAATACAGAGCACCTAAATAGCATTGTAATTCCCACGCATACAGCTAGTTTTTTGGAGGGACTTGAGGGACTGACAGACGCTGAAAGAAATGAAAAAGCTCAGCAGCAGAATCCTACGCTGGCACATGAGGCATAAAACTGCTACACTCATCTGGATTCACAATGAATGGAAAGAGCAGGGCAGCCAGGTCATTGCCTATAGGAGCCTTTGTTTTCCATTACAGTCTACTGTGCGTGTGTGTATGTGTGTGTGTGTGTGTGTGTGTATGTGTGTGTGTGTACAGTAGCAGTGCTGCTAGTTTGTGTTTAGGTCCGTGGCCTGAGGTTCATCCCTGTGTGGCTAATCAGCAGAAAATGACAGGCTGTGACCGGGGGAGAACCTTCCACATACAGAATCCATGCTCGGTTGTTGCAGTGCTGCAGTTCAGCCAGCTTAGAAACATTTCTAAGCTGTGTGTGAGAGTGTGTTGGCTGGTGAATAGCAGCATTGTTCAGTGTATGAACGCACACCAGCGAGACAGAGAATAAAAACGGCAGGAGAGAAACGTTCACCTTCTAATTTGGATGCTACAGTAGGGGAGTAGACATATGCATAGGGCTACATCACTGCATTGTTTATTTCACTTTAAACATACGCGTTCATTAGAATGATACTAGGCCCTCAAAAGTGTAGTAATGAACTATATACTAAAGTAGGTAATTAATAGTTGATAATATGTTCAAACCTGGCAATAAATGCTTACTAATCCAGAGTCTCAGTTAGCTAAAGAAGTGACAAACTATGCATTCAAATATTTGTTGTAGCATTCCAAAATAGGGTTAGCAAAATTCATCATTATAACATCATGATGATATAAATATTTCTCATGTCCAAATGAGTGATACTGAGCAAGGTGTCATTAGTTACTGCAGGAGTTTGTAATGCGTAGCACACTTCACTGGTTTGAACATCAGTTTGATTATTTTGTGTGATCATTTAGCTATATTAGGATATAAAATAATTATCCCAATACTATTAAGGATATTCTCAACCATGTCACTCAGCCCTATTCCAAAATATATGAATAAAAATAAACAAATATGATATACAGAAAGCTCATACTCCTCAGGGCATATTGTAATATTATGATTGAAGTGTTGTGTTCACAGTGATCAGTTCAGTAGAAAATGGCCTGAGTGTTCACGTCACACTGTAACACCATTCATAGCATGAACATTTAGCTGTTGTCAGTGAATGAAGCTGGAAACACTGTCCAGTTGCATACATAAGGAGTATCACTGTTGGACACTCTGCTGCTCTGGCACTGCATTAAGTAGATGCAGAGAATAATGGGCTTTATTTGTCCTGTGCAGTCAGCCTCAACGTCATCATATCAACAGGTTTCCCTCGGTACAGAATATATCTGTCCCTAAGTTATCTTGAGACATGTTTTAATGTTTCTGCATCATTTCACAGTGCAGTATTTCTTTGTGCTGTGGTATACAGGCTGTACAGTAATGCCTCAGGCTCTTTCTTTTCTTGTAAGAATCAGCTGCAGTACAGTCAGGGAAATAAAAATTGTCAGTAAAATAGTGTCACGATGAGTCTTAATTTGTCAGGTTGATATGAGCACAGTGAGCTGCAGTATTGCTATGTGATGTCCAGGTTATGTGGTGTTTGGGCAGCACAGTAACTGGATACATAGAGTGTTAGTGGTTTGTTTTCTGGTGCCTAAGGAAACAAAATGTAATCTGAAGCCAGGATGGGCTGGCTGGATTGCTGGCTGGATGTACCCTTCCCCCCATCTCCCTCTCTCAAACACACACACACACACACACGCACACACACACACACACACACACACACACACACAGAGCACTAAAGCTCCACTACATCACAGTGCTACATACGGCAGCCATAAAGTCTCCTATAGGCTTGCAGGCTTCCCAGATAACCCTGGGAATACATTAGGCTCTACTACTCAACAGCTGCTGGTATACTGTGCTATACTAGTTCTATTCTCATCACGCTCTGCTGCGATGGAATTTTTATTTTAGAATCATATATTCTTAAAAATATAGCATGGCTTTTTAAAAAAAACTGACAAAGGAACCCACATGAAAGTCCATCAGAGGCTGGTAAAACGTATCACACTGACCACTAACTAGATCTCAGTTCTATATAGATTGTTGGTCTTACATTTTAACTTCAGAGTCTGAACACACACCAGTGTTAAACTGGCTTCACATAAACTGACTGCATCTCATGACCAAAGAGCTTTTGCTTACAACACTCAGACCAATAAGCAAGATGTTGAGATAATAACATGAACAACTACTGAATCAAGACATCACTCAACAACTGCACAACTGATTGATTGCCTCAAATGTATTCAGAATCTGATTTCAGTAGGTACTTTAGGAGAAATGTGTCAACGGTTCCAGAACAAGCACCATGTTGTTTCACTAGTGACAGCACGGCAAGTGGTCAGTTCAGTCAGGTGTAGCAAGGCTGCATGTGGATGTCTGATATCATCTTTGTACAGCCTGAAATGATATTTTTATGAAGCTATTTCCTCCATGCTATTACCATACCCAAATGAGCAAAACAAAAAAAAAGTGGCAATCTTCTGCTATCAATCAGATAGGGTCAGATAGTCTGATGCTGATATGCAAAATGATTGTAGATTATTTTGGTCTCTAAAGTGGTTGTAGTTTACCAACATGTGATAATCATCACTGATAAAGAGATTGATTATACTGCTGTTTTTGTTGTCCTAAACAATAAACCCAGAGCCTGGTAGTAAAACATTCAGTGAGAAGGCAGCTCAGACAGACTGTGACTGTGTCCGGAATATGAAATGAGTAAACCTCAGCCTGTCTGACTGCTGTTATCTCATCACACCATTAGACAGGCTGTGTGCTCCTGACTCGTCTGAATGAAAGAAATATGGTACGGTCATGTACCCACTGCTAAGATATTTACACTCAAACTGGCACTTTGGTAGAAAACATACAGATATTTAGTATTTCCTCCCAAAATCTCGTCCTGTCAGGGTCAAAAGTGCAGGGCTTACACCGTCACGGGACACTAATAACTATCTTGTAAAACCACAAGATGACTCTTACATTACTAAGTCCTAAATTTCAACACAGCGTCTGTTGGTATAAATGTCCTTTGCTAAGCTCCACTAAAAGAATCATTTGAGTCCAAGTTGTTTCTTAGACCTGGAGCTGTCCTGAGTATTTTTGAACGCTGCTGTCAGGGAATACTGGCCTGACCCTCTAACTAGTCTGTTTTACCAAAGAATGTGAGGAAGTTATTTTGGTGTAGCCAGTAATGAGGAGGTTGTGCTCGTTCAGTTTGGAACATCTCCCAAACGGATCGAGCAACTGTGGCTCGTACATGTCCATACAGTCTGCCTGTATCTGTTCCTCGGAGCAGAGAAGGAGACGTCACACATGACACAGGCGGAGTCTGGCTGTCCCCCACCTGAAGTGAACCTGTAACTGTTGGAGAAAGTTTGGGGCCAGTGGAATGTTGTCTTACCTGTCTGCATGATGTTTACCATCCTCAGTGACACCAGCTGATCCTCCTCTTGTCATCAACTAATTCACTATATTAACATTGTTGCTTTGTGCCAGTGGGACACTAAAAGGAGATGAATGGCAGTAGGCCTGCTCACAATCTCTCTAGTTGAATTTCAAAGAGGAGGCATGTCGTCCTCTCCATGAAACACTGCAGAACAGTTTGTTCTCTCGAAGCACAAGAAAGAAACAAAACAGCTTCAACTGAAAATTTACGGCAAAGCTCCTGATAAATACTTTTAATTGCATATCGTCATGTGTGGCAGTATCCTAGCTACAGTGGCTTGTGTTACTACTACTACGACTACTACTACTACTACTATAGACAGACACTTAGATTATTGGATTAGCTGTGTTACAGCTACTGAACCCCTCCAGCTTTAGTCCAGCACCTGTCCCTTTCTGTTGTTGCCCTCCTGGCTGTCTCATCTCATTCTGTTCTCTGTGCTGTTATATGTTGTCCTGTTCTTCCAGTCCTGTCCTGTTCCAGTCTGCCCTGACCTGTTCTCTCATGTTCTGTCTGCTCCTGTCCTGCCCCAGTCTGTGCTTTCACATTCATTGAGCTTTAGCTGGATTATTATTCATATAATATTACCAGGCATTGTCAACAGAATGAAAATTAAAAAAAAAAAAAATATATATATATCTCAATACTACTTGATGATAACATGCAATCAAATATGCCATACTGTGCAGAAAAGCATCACAGAAATGCTGAATGTTGACTAGACTTGATTAATTGTTTTTGTCATTTTTGGACAAAACAAGACATGTGAAGACATTACTTAAGCCTTTACAAAATTGTGAGAGATGTTTTTTTTTTTTTAAATGAATTGATTAATCGAGAAAATAATGTGCAGATGAAGTGATAATGAAAATAATTCTTGCAGTATAGCATAAACATGTAGTAATGAAGAGGTCTTCATAATGCAGTGGTGGTTTTCTTTGCACTGAGTGACCTGTCTATTGATTAATAAAGGAGAGGAAGACGTGCACTCAGCATCATATCTGCTTTAATAAACATACCAGAAATTTATGGACTTGAACGATGAGTGTCTGGTTTTGTTTTTCTTATCCCATTTATAGTTTTAGGGCTTTTGGTAGCTATATTTATATGCTTCTCTTCTCAGCTCGCTCTCTTTCATTTGGTCTTTTAAATGAGTGCTGAATGTCATTTCTGGTAGTATTCTAATGGTCTGAAATACACGGTCAGTAAAAGGTTCCTAATAGGTTTTCAGTGGAAAGAAGCTGGCAGAGAGATTGGCTGGCCGCTGTTATGTTCTTTAAATCTCACACACTGTCATATTCAGACAGACAGAGAGAGAGTGAAAAACAGGGAGAGAGAAGGATGGAGAGATGGAACAAGGGAGGAGAGAGAGAGAGAATGATGTTTCATAGAGCTGAAATGAAAGAGAGTGAATGCTATTTGAAAAATGAAGAGGAGAGAGAGAGAGTGAATGCTATGAGAGAGAGAGAGAATGCTATTAGAGAGAGAGAGAGAGAGAGCTATTAGAGAAAGTGAGAGTGAATGCAGAGAGAGAGAGGTGTACTCTCATTAGTTGTTTGGTTTTCTAGCCAGGCGGCTCTCTGGCAGAGAGAGAGGAGGAGTGCAGAGGAGGGAAAGAGAACGAGAGAGAGAGAAAATGGGAATGTGAGAGAGACGGAGAGAGAGGGGTTTCTTTCTCCTCTGTCTGGCCTCTCTCCCATAGCAACAGCGGCTTAGCCACGTGAACGCCAGTTCCTTTGAGTTCACCCACTGCACAGAACTTAACTCCTTCACCACCGGATCGCAGCACAGTACAGCAATAGCACAGAGAACGGAGAACTACAGACAGAATAAACATCCATCTGACTTCACCAACACAACTGGGCTCACTCATTAACTGAATACCTTCAAATGCTATTGGAAGGGAATAGTGTATATTATATATAATATAGAAATAGGATTTCTTCTGTGTTGAGTGAATACACAGTATTTAAATCCAGTGGAATAGAATGCAGTCATATGAAGTGCAGTAGAGTGGTAATAAATAGTGTCACATAGAGTAGAATATACAGAACAGTCAAATGATTCCACTGCTCTGTGGAAGAGTGACACAGTGGAATTATTGTTGACTGGAGCCAATGTGGGACAAAATTGGTTTCTGTGGGTTTCCTGACTGTCAGTGAAATACAGAGAAACCAAATCTCTTGGCCAAGACAAAGGAAGTTAATCTTAGCTCAGTAACTTAACAAAGCCACGGCATGTTTTTTTTCAAACCTATAAAGCTAATGCAGGTTTGGAAAAAAGGTACATACATAATCATTTACAATAATGCAAAACACTTGTTTGACTCTATATTATTACTCTTGTTATATTCTCATTTAGTCCCTCAACCTGTGACTCCTAATATAAAACAGTGTAATGAGTAGTGTAGGGACGTGTGTTGGTAGGTTGTCTCTGACCATTGACTGGAGATCTTCTATCAGTTCCTAAATGTGGGTAACAGTGTGAACGCTCCATAGTCTGCCACTAATCTGAGGATCTCCATTTTACCACAGAGTGAAGCAGAAAAGTCATACCGCTCATTTGTGTCTTTCTTTCTTCTCCCTGTTCACTCTGTTCCTTTTGTTCAACAGCCAGCTAACTCTTTCCAGATGGTATGGAGTTAACTCTCCTCTCCTCTCGTCTTCCTCTTCTCTCCTTCTCCCTCTCCTTCTCCCTCTCCTGCTCCCTCTCCTGCTCCCTCTCCTGCTCCCTCTCCTGCTCCCGCTCCTTCTCCCTCTCCTTCTCCCTCTCCTGCTCCCTCTCCTGCTCCCTCTCCTTCTCCTTCTCCCTCTCCTTCTCCCTCTCCTTCTCCCTCTCCTTCTCCTGTTCCCTCTCCTGCTCCCTCTCCTTCTCCTGCTCCCTCTCCTTCTCCCTCTCCTGCTCCCTCTCCTTCTCCCTCTCCTTCTCCCTCTCCTCTTCTCTCCTTCTCCCTCTCCTGCTCCCTCTCCTGCTCCCTCTCCTCTTCTCTCCTGCTCCCTCTCCTGCTCCCTCTCCTCTTCTCTCCTTCTCCGTCTCCCTCTCCTTCTCCCTCTCCTCCTCCCTCTCCTCTTCTCTCCTTCTCCTTCTCCCTCTCCTCCCTCTCCTCCTCCCTCTCCTCTTCTCTCCTTCTCCTTCTGCCTCTCCTCCCTCTCCTGCTCCCTCTCCTCTCCTCTCCTCTCCTCTCCTCTCCTCTCCCTCTCCTGCTCCCTCTCCTCTTCTCTCCTGCTCCCTCTCCTCTCCTTCTCCCTCTCCTTCTCCCTCTCCGTCTCCCTCTCCTCTCCCCTCCTCTCATCTCCCTCTCCTTCTCCTTCTCCTTCTCCCTCTCCTCTCATCTCCCTCTCTTCTCCTCTCGTCCTTGTCCCTCTCCTTCTCCCTCTCCCTCTCCTCTCTTCTCCTCTCCTCTCTTAGACATATAATTATTGACATGAATGTCAATAATTGGACAATTGGCCTATTATTACTATACAGAGTAGGAAATGTCAGGATTTTCTGCATCTCTCTGAATCATTGACCATATCTTTGTCTGTTGTGTTGGTCCATTTCATGTCAGTGAAAATGATCAGATAAAATGTGTGATTTTATCAGTTTAGTTTGGCTTTGGTAGTCTGTTACTTGCCATTTATAGACTAAATGATGAAGCAGTTATAATTGGCTGGTTAATAATCACTAGTATTAGTAAAAATATGCATGTTGTGTAATGTAACGGTGCTTTGTTTTTGTCTTCTTTCATTCTACAGTAGCATAGTTATTGAGGATTATAAAATGTATTATGATATTTAGTTGTTTTGATAAAGCAGAGCAGCATCTCAAGCCTTATGATAACCTGAACCTCATTCTATTTGAATAAGTACAGTATAATTCATTATAAGTAGTATTAGGAACAGGAGGGCTGCAGCACCTTTACAGTGCTTGGACTGCTGAATATCACTGAGGATATTGGCCCTCAAAACTCATATTGCTTAAACCTTAGTGTGAGTAGACTCGGTATTTGACATGTCTCAGCTGGAATGTGAACCGCAATTAAACAAGTTAACTCTTGTTATCTGAGAGAGGAAAGATTCCCTCGCAAAGAAGTCATTCTCTTATTGTCAGCACTCTGTCTCTCTCTCTCTCTGTCTGCATGTCTCTCATCATCTCCCACAGCGAAAGCCAGTGTCTCTCACTGCTACTTGAGCTCCAAATAATCATTATTTTCATCATCAGTGAAACAGCTGATGAATGGATCTATCGTTTAGTCAGTAATCAATTGATAAGAATATAGCTAAATGGAGAAAAGCAACAACCTCAACCACAGCTGAGAAGCTTGTTAATGTTTGGCTTTTTTTCTTTTTGTTTATTTTTTTTTTATCAGAATTGTTGCAGATTGATAATCTAACGAATGAATGGACTAAAACTCATCTTTTCCTCTGTCATTAGCCAGACTGGAATGTATTACTCAGTGGCTGGAGCTGTGTGTGTGTGTGTGTGTGTGTGTGTTATCACCACATCTGAAAACATTGTTGGTCAGCTGCACACACACAGCTGTTGTGAAATCAAATGGATATGAGGAGAATCTGTCAATGCTAGGACACATGTAGAAACCCTTTACATCCATCTGGCCAGCTGTGGATACAAGTGGCAGAAAAAGATAAAGCATTCTGAACCCAAAAAGTCATAGAACATTAAGGATTGTGAGGGGCTGTATGATTTCAATTATTGCTTTTTTTTCTTTTTCTTTCTTGAAGTTGACTTTTTTTTCACCTGTCTGGTTTGAAACAAAAAGATCCCCAGGAGGATCTAAACCACAAGCAGCTATTTTTTTCTGATTTATTACATGTAGAAATGTTTGCTTGATGCAAAGGTATGTATGCAGACACCAGTTCAGTTCAGAGTTTAATTGAATGTCTAAAGAAATATCGCAATGACATATATTCTGCAAATGGTTCAGATCTACTGTGCACTGTAAGATGTAATATGTAGAAAAAAAACGAATAAAAATACAATAAGTAGAAGAAGAACTCTGATCAGAAAATGTGAATGGAACATACCTGTTCAGTCCTGTTCATTATATATATCTTGTCAAGCTCTTAATAGCTTTAATAGCTCTGCGTGATGGTCTACAATTAGTTTTGCTATTGTTACATGTATAATCTTTGAGCAGTCAGTCAGTAATGGCAGCCACAGAGCTGCACAGCTTGTCAGACAAGCAGACACTGTGTTCTGCCAGCCACACAACCAGTCAGCCAGGCTCCTCTCTCCCTCTCTTCCTCCCTCCCTCCCTCAGCCGTCACCCCACCATCCTGTCAGTCTGTACAGCAAAGTGCCTCTCCTCAGCTGTCTACTTTGTCGTCCTGTATCACTCAGGCCAGAGAAGAGAGAGAAAAGCCACGTGTTGGACTCTGAAAATGTCTGTGAGCACACTCACTCACACACACACACACACAAGCTGTGGTTTGTTATCTTTAGTGTTGGGAGAAAGACAGAGCATAAATAAAAGAGAGAGACTGGAATTAAGCTCCAGCACGACACACCTTGAAAGAAAGGTCTGTTGGGAGTGTCTCTCAACAGTGTTTGTGTACACACACACACACACTCACTCACAGGTCTCTGTAGTGAGGCGTGGCTGTAGTAGTGGAGTCCTGCAGTGTAATGAGGCTTGTGAATGGAGAGAGAGAGGCACTGTGGTGGCTTTATTTACATGCTGTGCTTTCTAGTGCAGGAGGCTGCATCCTCTCAATTACATACATTAATCTAATCTGTTAAACTTCAGGCTTGGCTTGGGTTTAATTCTTTTATTTCCAGCCTAAAAATAAATGAAGCCAGAGCTTTCATTAATATCCAAGGAGGGAAATTCCCACCAACCACCAGACTTTCTGCTGTACCTTCACCTCACCACTCAACCTATCCACAGGTAGCTTGATTTCTGAAGGCAGAGGCATATTTTCTGCTCTGCTGGAAATGTTACTTTTTAACTACCAATACTCAGCAGAAGTTTACCTTAAGCTCAACCGGCTCCTTTTGTGTAAACATTAAGCACCAATGCAGTCAGTGCATACACACTGTATTAACCCCGAATCTGCTGTTTGCACTTAGGACAAATTAAAAAGCCATCAGGCACTCTGACATGTCATATGTGCATGTGTTGTGTCTGTCCCTATGCTTGTGTGTGTGTGTGTGTGTGTGTGTGAGGATAGTGGATGTAATGGTGTGTGAAGTCCAAAGTTTGTGTTGACATTACAGGAGTAGATTGTTACAGCTTCCACTACTGCACAGTTGCCTCTGGAATGGTCATTATGTTCAACAGCAGCACCACACGCTCACTGTCTACTCTCCCACTTATTCCTCTCTCTTTTGTTCCATTAGATTGTAAGGTGTTTGTGTTATTTTGTCAAACATAAAGAAACACTTTGCAGCATTATTTTCCCTTAGTGATTTGTATATTCAGGGAAAACCTTTTGTGGATGGTTGTATGAATATAAGCCTCTTCATATTCCAGGCAGCTGACAAATGCTGCAAAATAAGACTCCTGGAGCTGAACAACAACTGGTTTTATAAGTTTAAGACCTTTTTAGCTGAAATGTAGAACAATATGGAGACCAAAAATTAATTTGTGGTTGTCTTTTCTTATTCTACCCACTTGGTCTCTGTATTCAACTGGAAACAGACTGTTTTTATTGTTTTTTAACACAAGAATATATAAATATCTTTATTCTTTAACTAGGTCTTAAACCTGCAGCAAAATATGAATATTAAACCCATAGACACTTAACTCCATACTGAGTTGTGGAATCACAGGAGCACTGGGCATAAAGGTCAATAAATAATGCGTGTGTCTCAGGGTTTTCTCTGGATTTCTATGAGACAAAGGTGGCAAAGGCTGGAGAACGTGCATGGTGTGGAGTACACCGTTTGTGTGTGAAGTCATGCACCTTTAGAGTGTCGTTTGAAAGAATCATGATTTGACAGACGAAAGTGTCCATAGGGATTTACATTTTATGCTAAGATGGAATAAAAAGCTAAGAAAAAAAATAAAACTTGTGACAGATGACTGTGTTAATTTAGTAGACCTGGGATAATATACTTATCTCCCTCATTCAATACTATCATGATACCTGGGTGCCAATTCAATTCAGAATCGATTCTTGATTCAAAAACCAATCCTTGTTTGAATGAATGAATAGAAAAGGGGGCACTTTTTTCAGTCTTTTGCACTGTGTGCCAAACCAATGGTTGGTGTCCTTGTTCCACTGAAATACAATATGAAACATAACTGGCAGATAAGATAAATGCTCTGCAGCCTTTTTATATTTTAAAAAGATGAGTTAATTAATTTGAAAGCATCTTACAGTCTCCTGCTTGTATGAGAATAACAGAATGAGGTGGAGGAGGAGTGCTCCGCTGTGTTATTAACATCATGTCTGCAGCAGTGGAGAGCAGCCTCTCTGCTGCACCGTTAGCTCCGGGGAAAGACATCGCTGTCCAACACGCAGAGCGGGCGCAGAGTTATTTTCCTCACCTTAGAGTTAAGTTGTTTACTGCTGCAGTGTGTGATGGTCAGCTGCTCTTGTTTGTTACTGCTGATTGCTGCTCTGCTAACATTAGTCTCTGAGCGGCGGCGCAGAAAGTTCACAATATACTTCACGTTCGTCTTGCAAAAGTAAACTGTTTAGTCTTTAAATCAAAAAATGTTTGCAACTGCTGCCGTTTTTGAAGATGAATTACAAGATAACTCTAGTGTGTGTGTGTGTGTGCTGGAGACCGTCCGGGTGCTGCACTGTCCTCACAGTAGAGTTCTGCCTTTTTCGCTCCGTCAACATCACATGCCGGAATTTTCAACAAAGGCGGCGGCCAGTAATACTAAGGTGGCCCGCCTTTGAGTCAGATAGGCAGGGAAAACCCTGGTGTGTGCAGTCCACCTGAGTGTGATGAGTTGTCTCTGCAGGGCTGCACATGCTGGTCTGTAAGACTTAAGTGCGGTATTGACAAAGGCCAGCTAGACCAGAGATGTAACATGAGATTGTTCCTTGAGAATCTAGGGCAAGGTTCCCTCTCCACACATGTGTCAGTCTGTGTGTGCTGAGCTTGCCTGGCTGCTTCAGTGTGTGCATGCATATGTTTATTATGTGTGTGCAACTTTACTGCCTCGTGTGTGTGTGTGTCTGTCTCTGTGATGGGATTTGTCAGCAAATGTCTACTCTTGTGCAAAAGTATGGGTGTGTAAGGTGTGTTTGGAACAGGCTTGTGTATGCGTGATAACTTTGTGTCTGTATGTGTGCATAATCATACTTGGCTTTGTGAATGCTTGCTTTCTGTATGTGTGTGTGTGTGTGTGCATGTCCCAGTGCAGCAGATGAAGGCAGGGAGGGGTGTTCTACTGCTGGCTCCATTGATTGGTTCCATACAGACTGAAACTTGACCTTCACAGCAGATGTCTGTATGGCTGCCAAATACATGCACACATGCACACGCAGAGACACACACAAGACAGAGTACACAGCTCTACCCTTGTTGTGCTGCTCTTGCTCTTACAGTACTTCTATTTTCTAGGTGTGACAGACTCTCAGTGAGGATTATTTGTCATTTCAAAGTTGACAACAGTGTCTGAAATTCACTTTTTGACTCACCTGCTCAGGGGACTGGTAGATGAAAAAATCCACTGGCCAAGCATATTTCTTACTGGCCAAAATAATAAATTGCCTTTTTGTGTCACATATGATACATTTAAAAACAACCAAAGTGACCAAAGTGCTGTACAGAATGCAGAAATGCCAGACACACAGTGAAAGAAACAAAACATCACATAGGCTACAATGAATAAGAGAACATAGAAGTCAAAACAGGGTCTGAGACAGTCTGTGGCTGGCGCTCCTTCACCTCAGACCGTCTCAAGCACTCGTACAGTTTCACAGCACTGTTGTCGTGCGTATAAAAACACATATGGTGCACATGTCTACACTGTATAGGGACAAATGTGAGTCATTTCCTCCAAGCCATCATGTCATTTTATTCCATGATTATTTTGGTGCAAACATTTACCTGCCAGTGTGGCGGACAGCCTACTAAGATTTACTCACCAAACAAAAACCTGCATTTGGCGCTTGGCAGGTGTTAATTTCAGACCCTGCTTGACAAGCTCCCACACAATTCACTTGTGATCAGCTAGAAGTGGAACATGAAGCATGATGGGGAGCGTGCTGTTCTGAGGGTCTGAGGGCCCTCTGAAAGTCTGATAACACCAACAGACCCAAACATAAAGCATGCATGAGGATTGTTTCCAAGCTCCCAACACCGCTGGCTGCTGCAGAGATGCAGTACAGTTAAGTTGCATTAGGGCCAGTAGAGCACAGTGTGTCACCTTTCTGTTGTATTTCACAGCTCTCAGACAGCTTTAGCATGATGGAGAGAGAGAGACACTTTTCAAAGTGTCTGCATACTTTGTGTTTCAGAAATGAGAAAAACTATTAGGCTTAACTAATGTAGATTCCTTAAAGGGGACCTATTATGCTTTTCCTTATTTTCAGTCATATATATAATGTTACATGTGGGATGGCCAAAGTGTCAAATAATGAGGTAAATGTATGTAGCAGTAATCCCTGTGAGCAAAAAGCAGCAGCTTCAGACTGCTCTGAATGTTCAGTTTCCAACAGTTTTTTCCAGGTTCAGCCCGACCTGACGTTGGCTTGTGACAGATTTCACTGCTCCATTCCACTAACATTATGGCATTTCTTCATTGTTTTGGGGGTTGTCACACAGAGCCATGACTGGAGTGGAGCTGGCACACTGTGAGTGTTTTTCCATTACACAGCACAGCAAAGTAAAATAAGTAGTTTACCTGTTGGAGGTGTGCTGGTCATCTGCAGCTCTTCATCAAACATCATCATCACTGTGGCTGTTTCTGCTTGTACTACTCCTCCCTGCATTATCTCTAACTGATCCTCTCAACAAAGAGCTCCAAGTATCTCCATGTGTTGTTGTTTTGACTGGTTTTTAGCGCCGCTAATGAAGCTCTGATAATTCGATGAGGAACACGTTTCATTTCCTGTAAATTCTTCACAGTTAAAGTCTCCTGTTATTCAGTCATTCATAAGTTTTTAATATGAAGCAGTAAAGCAGGAAATGTTGTGTTTTCATCAGCAGTAACTTAACACAACTCTGATAAGGCTGCCCTTGGCAGGCTTCCTGAAAGCTGGCCAATCAGAGTGGGCTCATGGGGAGCGCGGTGTTAAAGAGACAGGAGCTAAGACTGTCTGTTAGAGACAGAGGCTGAACTGAGGGGCTGCATAAAGGGCCAGTATAAGATAAATAAGAAGTTTTTTTAACTGTGAATCATGCAAAGCTACTCTAGTGTAGTCCCAGAATAATAAATATTATATATATATATAAATATATGTAACCCGCTGAAGACCGTGAACAGCATGAATCAGTGTTGACTTTTGTTATGTGAATGAGGATCCCGTACAGATGGATTTAGTGGGTGGAGAGAGCCAGACACACACACACACACACACACACACACACACACACACACACACAGAGGAGAAGAGGGATTTAACTGTGTAGAAAGCGCAGCCTGTGATCTCCACATGATTCTGGGCTCAGAACTCTGCCTGGCTGCTGCTGGGGGAGAGCCTCATATTATTGTATACGTGTGTGTGTGTGTGTGTGTGTGTGTGTGTGTATATGTGTGTACGTTGAATACATTTAATGCAGATCCATCTGTCTAACCATGTCTTTCAGCTGAGAGCACCCACAGAGATTTAAAAAAAAATGTACTGCTGATGTTCATGCTGGCAATGAGTCAGGTTCCAGTTGTTTACCACATGGAGAAACTCTTTCATGACCATCAGTCTGAGGCAGACCAATGACAGCCTGAAATGACAACAGTGGCCAGTAGATTTTATCAGCTGGAGATGATTTAAAGGGATGGTTCCGTATTTTTTTTCAGTGGGGTTGCATGAGGTACTTATCCATAGTCAGTGTGTATTACCTGCGGTAGATTTGGGTCAGGAGGCTCTCAGTTTGGAGAAGCAGACAGTAGTACTGGCACAGAAGTTAAGCAATGTACTGCTGTGGCCAGCAGCAAAATGTATTTTAGATACCTAAAAAAACACCTTAAAAATCAATATCAGTTTTACAGATGCACAATATTGGATTTTTTGCCGATAGGGTTGGGGGGGAATTGGGGTAGAGGTGACGGATCGGCAGAATGTTTATTTTGGGGAGATGCCAATATTTCATTTTAAAGCCTTTTATCAGCTGATACCATTGATGTGCCAATATAATCGTGCATCCCAAATCAGTTTAAGTGTACTTTATATTTAGAATATTTTCACGGCTTTACCTGGCCATCAGACAGCCCTTTCCTGTGGCACTACATTTTCTCAACTGTAGAACTTACATATTCCAACGCCTGCCGCGCACTGTATTACACCGCACATCAGCTGTGTGGGTCAGAGAGTGCTGTTGCCTGGCCTTTTTCAAGTGGCTAAAATAAGTTTAGCTGCTGTCCCCGTCCACAGTAGTACAGTGCTCAGCTTCTGTACTGGATGCTTTATATAGGTGGCCCACCTGCAGTTCAAAGCACTGTCATTAACCAGACGTGTCTGACTCTAGTGGTGGAGAAAAGCAGCTGGGGGTGGGTGCAGATGAGAACAAGCTGGTACAGAAAAGAGATGTTTTGTCGGTCATATGGGCACTTTGGCTTCATTCAGTATGATACAGAGAACAAAGTGGGAGAATGGCAGGCTAGCACAGCTTTCTTTGGGAGTGTTCAGTGTGGGCCACCGGGCAGGTATGCTGGACGTTAGCCATAAACGTTCAGTATGAGCTACAGTTAGTCTGGAAATAAATGCTACAGCTCTTCAATAACCAAGCAAAGTTTGAGTTTGAGTGTGTGTTAAAATATCGTCACTCCAAAAGATCCAGCTAACAATATAATGAGATAACAAAAGTCATAAAATTGTTATTCAGACATGTTTATATTACTTATTTTGACATTGGTAATTAAACAGAGCCATATTTTATTTAGAATTTCCTATTTTAGCAAACAAATACTGCAAAGTGTTCTTAGCTACTGAACATGGTAAATAAATATGACTCAGTCATAAGTCCACTGTGAGGTGTGCACAGGTGTATTCATGAAGACATTGTTTGATTGATCATTACTGAGGTACATGTGACAATTAATCATGATATTGATTTTAATTGATATGGCCCAGTCCTACTCAGCAGGTGTGAAATCCTGAATTGTGACGTAATCAATTGTGTAGCTTTCTTCACTCGTCATAAAATGAACAGATACATAATCATCAATATATATGAAGCGATATATGAATTGACTGATCAATTGAAGGTATTTATCAGCAATAATCTCCCTGCTGAAATGACTGCACAGCTTTCTGCCTTTAGACAAGCAGGTTGTTGCTTATATAATGCCTCTCCTGTTGCGTGTGTGCATGTAAGTGAATAATATGCATGTGATGGTGTGTGTGTGTGTGTGTGTGTGTGTGTGTGTGTGCGCGCTCCATTTTGCAGGAGGCAGGCTGTGTGTGTGTGCGCGGTCTTTTCGAGCCAGGAAACATGCAATTTGAAACGGTGGGATGGTGGAATTTCTAGCCCACATGCTGTAGCAGGAGACGGAGACACGTGAGCCGGTTGACCTCAAACCATCTCTGAAAGAGAGGAGGGGGGGAGGAGGGTAGGGGGGGGGGAGCACAGCACAGCGGTGAAATACAGACACAGCCACGAGAAACGGGTGTATGTAAAATAGAGGAAGAGGAGGGTGGGGACGGAGAGGATCTGAACGGAAAGTGAGGTAGGGAGAGAAATGAAAGGAGACGGAGGACCCGGAGAGAGGAAAAAGCAGAGGAAGGCCTGTTGGTAACATAACAACAAGTTTTCTCTAACAATACCAGGTTCAGTTCCTTAAAGCAAGGCATGAACAGTGGCAGGGTTGAGGGTTCTCCTCCCACACAAGACTCTGATACAAACTGGATACACAGTCAGCTCAGGCACTTAAAGCAGAGACAGAGAGAGATGGAGGTTCACTGTGCCTGGTTTCAATTAACATGCTCAACAATCCTGCTGTGTTTGTCTCTTGGCTTTCACACATGAACATGTGAGATGTGTGTGTGTGTGTGTGAGAGAGAGAGATCATGCTTGTGACTTGGTCTGCACACAATTTGAGTTTTATTTCATGCAGTAGTGCTTTAATCAGTGACAGGGCTCAACTCACTTCTATTTGTCAGACTAAAGGATAACATATACTGTAGATGACATATTCCCTCTTCCATTTCCTCCATTGATCATTTGGTCTATTGAACAGTGAAAAATGCCCAACAATTTCTTAGAGCCCAAGGTGATGTGTACAAATGTCTTGTTTTGTCTGACAAACAAGCCAAAACCAAAAGACAATGAACTACATGTTAAAAGAAGGAAAATATTTATATTTAAGAAGCCTGAGCCATCAAATCAAGAGCATCAAAACAGTATACATATTGCATTAAACATCATGGTTAAAATCTCAAGACCATCAAATTCTACAATCTGCACCTGAGCAGTGTCACATCAGATCATGTGCACATGGCTGCACCATATGAAACATTTCTATATGTTCCCAGAGCTCCAAACAAAATACATCTGCAGTAATGTACACCAGAGAAAAGCACCAAATCCTCAAACTGCCTTACATGGATGAAGCAAATGTTTTTCATTTTGCTTGATAAATGACTGAAATAATTAATTGTGGTTGATTTTTCTGTTCTACTTGTTTCAGCACTGATACTGCACTGTGTTTCAGTTATAGTGTCTGCATCTAAATCCATGTACTGCAGATTCCCTATCACTGCCTGACATTTATGCTGATGAATATACAGTATGACTAGGACTATAAAATCTTGGCACACATGCATCACTGGCTGCTGGCTACACAGCCGACTCTTCACCTCTGTCTGGACAGCTACTTTTAGACACCGCAGTGAAGTTGCATTTTGTGAGAGAAGAGGGCAGTGTAATGCTGTAAATGTTCTGTTAGTCAGCGTGAGTCATTTTGGGACAAGAGTGCATGTAGAACAACAACAACATGAACACGCTTAGACGCTGCTTAAGGCCGGTCCAGGCATATTAAAGAGAGTCTAATCACACACACTAGTGCTAATCTATATTTATTTCAACATAAACATGTCTTTTAAAAGATCTACATAGCCACACATTCCAAAATAAACAAATAAATAATATACTGTAAAACTTCATCTAAAGACTGTAAATCTCTCTCTCTCTCTGTCTCTGTCTCTCTCTCACTCTCTCTCTCTCTCTGTCTCTCTCTCTCTCTCTCTCTCAGGACGAGATCAAATCACTCTCTGCCATCGTTACCACACGGTTGTTGTTGTTGAATTATTTACTCGTTTCAGCTCGACCTACATTTCATTTTCAATCAATGAAAGTGAAGTTGTGTGAGTCCTGTCTGTCATGCGGTGCATTCAGTGCAGTGGGCCAGGCCCATGCAAGAACTCACCAGGCAGACAGACGTTGATGGTGCTGCTTTTTCCTTCACAGTTGAATATTAATTTTCACTATTGAACGTCTGTTTTTTCTTTTTTCTTTGGAATGTAGAATATTTGTTGACAGCCCTACTGTACACAGGTGTGTCAATGAATGAAAGTCTATTATTAATGAGTTCATGTCCATTATTTTGATGTGATTCAGTAAATGTTATATTATTATAGTTCATCTCAATGGCAGCAGACAGTCCGTCTCACCATATAAATATTGGATTGTACTTCATTTCCAAATCATTGACACTCTTCCAAATGTTCAACCTTGGCATGTTTTTTTCACTAGTGGATTTTGCAACCTAATGAAACATTTGTTTTCAAGATTACATTTTTTTAAATAACAAATGAGTCTATCTGTTACCTTGAACAGAAAACAGATGAAAATCAGATAAAAATCTATTGGAAAACCTGATGAAAACCAAATATTATCTGCACACACCCTGTGAATGAATCATTCATCTTTACTTCATGCATAATTAGAAGCACAGTTAAGTGTCTCACCAGTTTTTCTCTTCACTGTCAATCACTGGAAGCATTTTGTGAGAACTGTGACGAGCTCGGGTGCATGAGGATATACAATCTGGATAAACATGAGTTTCTAATCTGGAACCCAGAAGAATCATTTCTACATCGTCAGGTCTTCATTTAAGTTTATTACCATTATTTCACCAATAACGACACAAACAGAAAAATCAAAGACAGATATTAAAAGAGTCAAACGGCTCTTCCTTGTAAATGTCAGAGAGGAAAGGTTGAGTGAGGTTTTCGTTTGAGGCTGACTGAGACTGAGGAGTTACAATAGTTCACTGCAAACACAGAGACAAGCTTTTTCCCTGACACGGCAGAATATGTGTCCTGCTGCTCTGCTGGATCAATGTCAAACACACAGAGACACACACACGCACACTGACTTTGTTGATGTTTGCGTCAAATAGTTTCGGGTTGAGTCACAGCTCTCTCTTTTTCTCCCGCTCTCACTGTGTGATTTTTGTTATAACCAGCTGTACAGCAGTCCGTTTAAACTGCAGCACAAACTCCACTGTTATAACATCACTGTCCTTTCTTAATGAAGGTAAAACTCATGTTTCAACAGTTAGAACCTTGTTTTTCTAGTGTTTGGACAGCAGGGTTAATGGTTCGTCCCCTAATGAAATGTGGATGTTACTTTCAGTGGTTTTGGCTGTGCAGACCCAACAGTAAACAGGCCTTGTAATAGCAAGACCATTCTTATATTTTTGGGGCGCCAGAATAGCACTGTGAGGTTTGAGTCCTATGCGCTGTGTAATTAAGCTGCAACTAAATTTAAACCAAACTGTGATTAGATTTAACAAGCCAACAAACGCAGACAGCACTGCAGCTCCTACACGTCACACACATGCTGTATTTATATGCATCTGTGTGTATTTGTATGCATATTGTAGTTGCAGGCTACACTAAAGCCTCTCAGCCCGTATTATGTGGCAAGTGTTGTTGAAAGACTTCTTTGTTTTTGGACCTGGACACACACACACACACACACACACACACACACACACACAGTGCCCCTCACCAGAGCAGGGTTGACAAGTGGTCATAATGATGCAGAATTATGAAAAGCTATTTTCCATGATGTCAGTCATTGGCCCTGACATGAACTCAGAAAAATCCAGCTCAGTCTGGAGCTGTCAGTCATTGCGTCTGCTGCTTTCTCTGCTTCACTCTGTCACCAAATATTCACACAGGACAGCTGGAGACACGAGAGGAAGATGGAGTCCACTTTATTTTAAAACAGCTCTCTGTTATGTATTTTGTTTTTTAAATGCAGCCCTTATTTTACTTGAGGTGAGAAAATATCATGTATCTACTATTAGAGTACTTATCATTCATAACATGTGTGTATAATAGAATGTTAGTTTATTCCATGTTGATGGTGTGTATACTCATTTACACCTCACATCAACAGTATTCATTCTTCTATGTGTTGAAGCAGCCAAGCAATCAGCCCGTTCTGAACAGGCACTGCTGTAGTTTGATTTGAAATGCAATGGTTACTTAGGTAACAACAAATAGAAAAAAGGACTCTTGAGTGGAGAACTTTGAATGTGATATGTAATGTAATAGTTAGCAGGGCAGGATCGTGGTTCACATGGTTCAGACTTTTGGATGCATGTGCCCCCTCTGTTTGCTCGGGACCACAGTGTTTCCAAGCATCATTACGAAATACGTTCCAGTGCTGGAAGTGTTGGCTGAGTGTGTTTACACAGCTCACATTCGCTTTGTTCTCAGGTCTGTTCAGTATTTCTTTCTTTGTCACAGACAGACTCTTCAGTATTCTGTTTACATCCCCGGTGTTTACTGCTACGAAAGCCACAGCGGAGGGAAAGCACTGATTTCAGACTGCAGACACTGTACAACTGCTTAATCTGTCCCCTGTGGATGTGTATGTGTGTGTGTGTGTGTGTGTGTGTTTGTGAACATGTGGTGCTAAGGCCTCGTTAAACCACTGTACTATTTAGGTCTGCTAATCGAACAGATGGTAGCTAGCAAGCTGCAGCAGCGTGTGTGTGTGTGTGTGTGTGTGTGTGTGTGTGTGTGTGTGTGTGTGTGTGTGTGTGATCTCTTCAATAAATCTCTGTGGTTGTATTACTGCCCTCAACAGCGCTGCAGAGTTAAAGGTGATGTTGTGTATAAGAGCACACATGACACATTGTAGATATCAATGTTTTCTAAAACTAGACATTGAGACATTTCCTGCTCTGTGTAAACACTGCATGGACAAACTAGATTTTATTACATGTTCAGGTCTAACTTTTAGCAACTGGACTATAAAAAATATTGTAGAGAGCTACAGTGTTTAGCAGTGTGTGTGTCTCATGTGTTAGATGGGACACACAAATATGATGCTGTGTTATGTGGGGATTTTTTAAATGAAATTTATTTTGGTCTGCAATCACAAACACAATTTCACAAACCTATCCTGGGTGTATGAATGTCAACAGTTTAGAAGTGATGTGGAGATCCATCCTCACACACACAGGAACGATCTTTATCAGCTCCACACAGAGTTTAGAGATTTTACATTTGAAAAGAGCTCTGGTATCTGATCAGTACTGAGTGAGTTTGAGTATCAATCTACTATCTGTTATATCTTAATACAGAAGGTTTTGGTTTCCTGTTGAGGTTGGAACACATTCCTGTACAGTTACTACATTTCTTGCGTTTAGAAGTACAGTGTGTACTGTAAGTGTACTGTGCTCCTGACTGAGTAATGTAAAAGAGTAGGAGCTGTAAATATGAATGAATCAGGGCGGTGTATGAACAGATTGAACAGACTCAATCTGCCAGTCTCTCCAGTCCCTTCATGCTCTGATGCCCGCTGAGAGGAGGGAGAGGAAAAACTGTTCTCATAACTGCTCATTGTTTTAGGATGGCGGTTTCCCCCTCACCGTCACAACACAAACACACACACACACACACACTGCAGACAGCTAAACACTGAGTGTGACTGGTTAGATAACTGTAGTTGAATGGACAGTTACAAAACAGTGTGGCTAACCTTCTTTGTGTCCACACACAATTGCTTTCCCTACATGCATATGTGTGTACGAGATGCTTCATTGGCAACACAAACCATCACAGTTGTCAGGTGATGTTGCTTTTATATGACTGTACACTGTGAAATGCTTGGTAATACGATCTCCAGTACGGTTAACAGTGTGTGGCTGGAGCAAACTTAAACACTGTCACCTCACTCTGGTCTACCTTAACAGTTTTCATACCTAGCATGTTGGTTTGTGTGTGTTCCAAAACAAGTCATTGCTTTGTATTCCAGTAGATAATGATTTCTGATAAATGATGGGCAGGTCTTTATGTATTGAAAGCATGCCCTGCTAGTATCATTCTTAAGCCTGATTGGCTGAGCTGTGTGTTGGTCTTGTATTATAACTCAGGTATTTTAAAGTTGAATTGGTTCCATAACAACATGGGCAGGGTTGCAGGTGACAGTTGAGGCAGGACTACATCTAACACATCAGTTTGGAAGCCTAAATGAAAACTATTCTAACACTAAAAATTATACGTTGAGATGCATCGTTGATGTGGATGGATGGATGGATGGATGGATGGACTTTATTGATCCTAAATCTGGGATCATTCCAGAGTCTTTAAAGGGAAATTAAATCCTAAAGCTGTGTTCAGAGAGAACGCAAAGCACATTTTTTTTCTTGCGTGAGTTTGACTGCTGGATCGTTTGTGTGTTTTGCCCCAAACAGCCAAAATCCATCACTGTACATTAGCTGTAAGCTATCTAGCAATGGAAGGTGTCACAAGTGTGTTTGTGTTCACTTCAGCGTCTGACTGTATTTCCCTCCAGTCTCTCTCCTTTTCCTCCTCTCTTCTCTCTATGCTCATTAAGTACATTCATAAAGCGCCGTGATAGGTGCAAATTTTTTGCATATTCGTGTCTTTGCATTGACTTTGTATATAATCACGCTGTGTGAAAAATTCACATCACAATGATTTTTGACTTGTCAGTCTATAGACATAGACAGGTGTCAGAAGTGTATTGTCATCAAGAGGCACTCTCTAGAGTCATGTCAGCTGCACTGAGATGATGGGAAACAGGATTCTGCTGGTGAAAATGGTTCACCAGAAAATGTCAGGTTAAAAGACTAAAGGTGATTTTGCATGTCTTGAGTCAGTTTACCAAAACTCCTCTACATTTACATTACTGCTTTACTGCTGGTCATTTTGCAAACCATGCAGTAGTGTTTGCTGTAGATTTTTATATTTGCCTCCAAGGCAACTGTTGGTTTTGATTTATTTCCATGCTGTGTGAAAATCAATGGGCAGACTGTTGAAGCTTATAACTCATCACCATGAACATTAAGACTCCATTCATTTTCCCCAAATGAAATTGGAGTATTTGGAAAATGTAACAATGTATCCAGCCTGCTGTTACACTGGCTACATGTTAATGTTCTAAATATTCTGCATCTGTTGCAGCACTGTTGGCAGTTTGTATAGTGAGGAAAGCTAGTGGCCTCAAATATCTCTGTGCATTAATAAATCATTTAATCAAAGTGCTCTCCTACCTGTTGAGGATTAACTGGACCTAGTCTGCCATCGCACACATGTTTATTACCAAGTGAGTCCATCTGTAAACTGCATCCACAAACGTGCACGCCAGTCTGTGTTTTGAAGGCTCACTCGTGGGATCATCATGTGCAGAATTCATCCACCATTTCAAATGTGAGACTGGAAGCCAGCTGAAAGATCTCAAGGCTAATTGAAAATGGAAAATGCCACATCAAGTACTGTTTGCTGTTCTAAATGTACAAATGCAGGGAGTATATGCTCTGTAGGAAGGTTTCACAAGGATCAGATGCTAGCTGGTCTCATAGATCAATGCCTCCATTCGCAGGAGAACAAGCTAAATAAACATCTTTGTTTTATTTTACGTGCTTATGAAGTTGTCAGGAATGAGTCTTTGTACTTGCTTGTAAAATATAAGCTCACTGCGTGTGTGTGTGTGTGTATCATGTATCGCTATGTGCATACGTGCAATAGTCACATTGCAGGACGCATGATGTGAAGTAAGTCAAATGAACTCCAACACATCATGCTACAGCTTTTTTACTGCTTGATACAAAAGGAAAACTTGCAAAGTTCTCATTTTCCATGACTAATTTACAGGAAAAGTCCGGGCTGATATTACATAATTTAGTCTCATTGAAGGGTTCTTGGACACACAGAGTTGTTGCCAGTCTGCCCTGGTGAAGGGGTGCACTTCATCAATATATCAGTCAACCAAAGCAGGTCCCGCTAGTCGCCTACCACAACCTGAAAATGAGCACTGCCTGTTTAATTGTTTGATAAACTGATCAAGTGCACCTCTTCACCAGAGCACATAGTGAACTGATTGCTGTGTGTTCAGAGTGCCGGTAAACATGCAGGCGACACGGCTACTGTCACAGATAACGTCGCCTGGATGTTAGAGGCAGGCGTTCATTACGCAAGGCGGCATTAGAGTGTGTGTGTTCCTGTTGTCAGCGACACCTTGTCCCAGTGCTGGTTAAAAGTTAACAGTTTTTTCACAAATACCTCTCCTCCTGTTCTCTCTCCACTTGTCCATGCCAGTGTCAGAGTTGCATACATGAAACTGAAAGTGGAGGAGTCCAAGCTGATCTCTGGAGAGGGCTGAACCTCTGACACCTCTCTGGTAGTAGATGTAGGAAGGGGTTTGGTTATGTTAGAAGAGGATAGACTGTTAAAGTACCCAAAAATTATGATTGTTAATTGTATATCTGTACATGAATAACACACAGCATGTATCTGGTGACATTTCCTGTATTTTTTCATATTGCAATATATATCTCAGAAAAAATAAGATATTGCAATGTCAGCTTTTTCCAATATGGTGCAGCCCTAGTAGCATTACATAGCCTTAACAGTAGTGTCACATGGTTCATTCATCCAGCTAGTCTTCTCTTTCCCTCGGGGTCTCAACTGGCAGGATGCCACCATTATCAGACATGTTCACTCTAAGATAAGCACACACAGTTATATGGCACAAAACTAACTTATTCATCAGCAAAAGCAGAGAAGAGTTTTCACAATTTCTCCAGTGAGTTGAACCTCTGAGATGACGGTTGCTCAGATGTTTTGATGTGTTTGTGAGGGCGACAGTCGTGGCTGGAGGCATCATGTTAGCGGGTTGTCAGTCCGTACCTCCATACGTCCCTTGTTAATGCAATATCTCAGGAACTTTGAGGGAATTTCCTCAAATTTGACACAAACGTTCACTTGGACTCAAGGATGAACTGATTAGATTTTGGTGGTCAAAGGTCAAGGTCACTGTGACCTCACAAAACACATAATTTTTGGCCATAACTCAAGAATTCACACACTAGTTTCACACAGATGTGTAATAGGATAAAATGATGAAGTGATGACGTTTTATATCCAAAAGGTCGAAGGTCAACTTCACTGTGACATCATAATTTTCTGTGAAAACACTTTCCTGGCCATTATTCAACAACATAACTCAGGAACAGAAGGGGAGATCGTGATCATATTTCACATTTGGTCAGATACTGGACTGGTGACACTAATCTGTGTGTGTCAAGCATCCACCATTTAGAATTTGTAGCTTCTTTGCAGCAACATCCATATCTGAAGCTTTGTCTGCTGTCATGACTACAACTTTGTGTTCTATCACAATCAGCTTTATTGGCCAAACATGTGAACATATACAAGGAAAATACACTTAATACCTTCTATTACATTTCTTCAAAGTCTTCACTACAAATATTATGAGTCTGGACAGACATGGATGTAAACTGCAACTTGACTGATTGGTGGTTTGGTTTTGGTTTGGTTGGTTTATATATTTCTAGAAAACCGCTCATCCAAACGACTTCACACATGGACACTGCACTTTCTTGATTCCCCAGCAATCCACCTGCCAGATATGAAGTAGATTGGATGAACGGTTCTCGAGATGTTTGAAGGACAAACATACAAACAGACAGAGGTTCCTTGCTTTATATAGATGATTAAACCCTCACAGAAAGCTTTTACTTACTTTAAATCACCGTCGCTGGACATTAAGTTTATTCTCACATACATCAAGAGACTAAATACCGTGACAGTTTATATGTGTAATACAATGGGCTCTGTGTGTGCATGTATGTGTGTGTGTGTGTGTGTGCATGCATGTGTGTGTTAGTTGAAATATGACCTTGTCTCTCATAGAACAATGTGAATTATTGATTAGAAAGAGACCGGGGGAGAGAATTACAGAGGAGGGGAATACTGATGTGGTGTCTGCTTCAGCTCTGAATAGTCAACCAGATGTTGCTCTGCATGCGGATCCAAACCATGAATGTGCTCCGCATTACACACCCTCATTGTTCAACATGCCCGGCTTTCCAGCACTTACACACTGTTTCTGTTGAAATAGTGGTGGATCAGATCAGGATTAACACAGCGCAATGCACAGTTAGTGCAGTTTGTGACAAATCCATATTTGTGCTCTGAGTGTAACAGCTTAATAGAAAAGATAGATTAGTCTTATTTTATTCCAACATGAATTAAAAAGGTACAAGAAGGGCTTAGACTTGACCTGATACAACTAACAGACATCCTGATTGTAGATTCTTTAGATAATTTTTCCACATGAAATGATCATCAGTCTGTCTGCTGTAACCCAGCCGTAGTGGATGAATGTGTCTGTGTTTCTGTCACTGCTTGTCGCTGCGTGCGTCTGGCAGGACTTGGACTGCTTGGTGCTTCAGGACCTATGAAGCACTCCTGGTGGGAGGAACTGACTGACTGTGTGAGATCCAGACTGATTCTGTTGTAGTCTGAGGTAGCATGTGTGGAGAAAATACTGACTTTAAGATAGGAAATTCTTTCAGTACAAACCTTACAGTATTGTGTGCAAGATCAAATTGATGGTTAAATGGTTCCAAAAAACAATCTCAGTCCAGTCGAGTTTGTTTAGATGTTAAAACGTCTCATTTTTCCGAGAACTTTCAAGACTTCCATGATGACTGAGAGAATTCCATCTGCTGATGCACCATGTGACAGAGTTGAAAGCTCAAGAACTAGCTAGTAAGTGGAACTTGAGTTGAGATTGGTGTGGGACTGCTGTTTCCAGGGTCAAGAATGAACTTTGATGCTCAAACCATAAAACCCTTCTTAAGCTGAGTATGAGAAGTTCATTCTTGACCTTGTGAATAGCAGCTAACTTAAGCTCCAATCACTTGATTTTCCTTTCAACCAGTCTTCATCAGTGAAGAGAGTTGTTGGCTTAGCTATCATTATGTCATCTAAGTATGGAACTTTAACATAAATCTTCATAGTTGATGCATTGATATTGTACTCTTAGAACTCCTTACTATTCACAAGTGCTCCTCACTCAGTGGCAGTGTGTCTGATAGCAGTTCTAACAGGCTGCTGTATCTGAACACAAACTCCCTCTGCAAAGTGAAGAGATGGAGAGAAGAGGAGCAGGGAGGGAGAGGAAAAGAAAGGAAAGGGGGAGAGGATGAAAGAGGGTAGTAACAGACAATTCAATTTTCCCAAGTGCCTCCAGTCGTGTGTCTCGTGCTATGAAACTGAAGACTGTGTGTGTGTGTGTGTGTGTGTGTGTGTGTGTGTGTGTGTGCTGAGCCAGTTCATTCACGGTAATTAACACCACTAGAATAACAGCCTCTGGAAACAAGTTGTTCTACTCTCCTGGCTGCTGGAAGTGTGTGTGTGTGTGTGTGTGTGTGTGTGTGTGTGTGTGTGTGTGTGTGTGTGTGTGTGTGTGTGTGTGGAGTCAGATTTCAGACAGGTAACACTGGAATCCCTCCACACCCTCAGCATGTCAGGGAGGATCTACAGGAGAGAGTAACTGTACGCTATCTTTATATTTTTTATTGATTTGATCATACAGTGGTTGAGAAATGTTGATAAAGTAGCATTAATAATTGTTTTATACAGTTTTTACACAAGGTGTTTTCAGTCCAACTGGAGGAAGAAAAGAAATAAGAAGCAGTAAGGGAAAGCTGGCAACCCTGCTCTACTCTGCAAAAATGTTTGCATGACATTGGAAGGTTTTCCCCTCAAGAATGCAATAATGGCTCTGCACCATCATAATCTGCTGTATTACTATCATTCTACTCCAAAATAGCTTGGTTGGGAATGCAAGAGATGGACCGACAATCAACACTTGGATCCTGAATATATGCTGACTCTGATTATGAGACAGTCCCCCCTTTTATCAAAAAGCTCTTTTGGAACAAGACTTTGTGAACATAAAAAACATGATTTCCTGTTGGGAAAGTTTTCCCAACATACTGTTAGTCCAAGTATAAGAGAGTGTATAACAGGCTGAACACCCACACACTGTCAATAATGTTTCTGTCATACTCCTTCTGTGTCTTTTATAAACTCTGTACTGACAGCGTGTGGAAATTCAACCCTTTTTTTCACATGATTTAATTTTCCTTTGCACCTGTCCAAGTGTGCACTTTATTTGACTCATAAATGTGAAACACAACATTTTTCCATTAAAGCATAATGTCAATGTTGCAGAGTATGCTTTCAAATGCAGCTATCAGTCACACACACACACACACACACACACACACACACACACACACACACACTGGCTGTCTTCTGAGACATATAGGCACTGCAGAGATATTTTCCTCCTGTATACTCCTCATAGAGCTGACTGTAAAACCATTTGTGTTCAGTACGTCTCTGCTGTCAATCAGCCAGGTTTGTCCTCTCTGACAGGACAGCTGCTGCTGAGGACAGTGACAGCTGAACAGAGCTCTGAGTTGGTGTGGATTGAACAGATGAATGTTTTGATAGCACGTTTGATGTGTATTCCCAGTTAGGTTCAGGTTATGGTAAGGGGGAAACACACTTCAACACCGGTACTAACTCCATTTAAAGAGAACATCTGCTATTGTGAATATGTGAATGTCTAGTCCTTGAATATACTACCAGTCAGGGTAGGAACTTTTTTTTTTTGCCCTCATGAAATATGTGTCAGAGGCATTTTGGCAACATTTAATGAGTAAGAATACTCACACAGAGTTATAATCCCAGTTATAGATTTTAACCGTATGAGTATATTTTACCCATTTGTAATACATATTTGAACATCTCAACAACATTGCTGATTGTTTGGCATGTTGTGTATGACACTCTATGGTTTAAAATGACATGCAGTATGACAGGCTCAGGGCAGACCAGAGAGGTCAGTCACTGTCCAGATTTCTAACCTACTTTCATTTCAAACTGATTGTGACTCAGCTGGAAGTGTGGCAGGTTTGCAAATTAAAAAAGGCCCCATGCAGGTACGGAAGCCTAGATGTTCCAGACATTTCTGACTCACACTTTGAATACGGAGCAATATCCGGACACGCTTTGCAAAACGTATTAAGTCTTTGTTTAACTGTTTCCTTTATGAGGGCATTTAAAAGCCCCTTTCATCCCAATTCCAAGGTGCAGTTTTATATTTTTTAGGGGCATTTTGCCCTGAGCTCCTGCTAACCCTGCTAACAGCCCATCTCTCTGGGTGTACGCCTCTCATACTGTAATAAGCAGTAACATCACCAATTAGCACCTTTTTAAAAATCCATTCTGGTATTTCATTCACACATAGTCTGTGTTTTGGTGCAGTGAAAATGAATCTTTTAGAAAGCACTGCAAATGTGAATTAATGCCAGTCTCACATTGTAGTGTGATGAGGAAAAATGGAAATGTCAGTGTAGCATATGTTATCATATGTATGTTATCATATGATCACAGGTGTCTGACTGCTGTGTTCTACATTTTGACACATGAGAGCACTCATCATTCTTCACACTGGCTCTGGAAACCACTCATTCTCCATAAACTATTAAAGGCTGATCATCAGAAATGACATGAAGCTGATGACTCAAGTGGCACAACATGCAGAGTAGAAGAGACTGAAGCATTCTGCCATTGCTTTGGTATTACATAATGGATGATAACCTTTTACACAATGACTTGAAAATGCAGTCGTGGACAGAAAACTGTCAGTATGTAAATGGGATTCTAAAATGTTTGGACTCATCAGTGTGGACTGAGTGCTCTCTCTGTCTCTCTCTCTGTCTCTCTCTCTCTCTCTCTCTCCCTCTCTCTCTCTCTCTTGTACCAGGCTGTTCCTCTGTAATAGCCTGAGATTCAGAGACCATTTGTCTTCTGCAACACACATGCGCCACACACACTCTTTCTCGTAGCTCTCCAAACCCAGTGCAGACCTACTTTTGCATGCTCCCTCAAATAGAGGTCTTCTTTGTTCACTACATCAACCCCAGAGCTCGTTCTGTGTGTGTGTGTGTGTGTGTGTGTGTGTGTGTGTGTGTGTGTGTGTGTGTGTGTGTGTGTGTGTGTGTGTGTGTGTGTGTGTGTATGGAAAATTGCTGCCTAGAGGCCTCCCCTCTGTCGTCCAAGCTCTCTCTTAGAAACACACGGACATTTTTCTTTCTCTCACTCTCCCTCCTTCACTCTGTCTGTCTGTCTTTTTCTCTCGCTCTCTCTCTCTGTCACTCACACACACACACACACACACACACACAATCTTAGTGAAGTCACATGAATCATTAGTGAGACCCAGCCCTGTTTCCCATGTTGGCCTGACACAACACCACAGGATATTCACGTGATGGTAACCTGAGCCTCCGTGTGTGTGTGTGTGTGTGCGTGTGTGTGTGAACATTGGTAGATGTGTAAATATGTTTTCTGTTTTTCTGTTTGTCTGTCTGTGTCTTAACTTTCAGGAAATGTTTTACATCCATTTAGACATCAGTACATAAGTTTGAAAATGTGTGTGTGTGTGTTTGCTGGGCATGACCAGCGTGGGAAACACCTGTGTTTGGAGTTTTGAGGTGGATCATAGCTGCAGTAAGTCCATCCCAGTGGTGGCTTACAACAAATCAGTGTGTTCTTGTGACCCCTTGTCCCTGGATAAGACCCTAGTGTGGGTATGAGTTATGAGTAGGTGAAACCAAAGAGGAACTTTTCCCTCTCAGATTGTTTCATTTGAAGCATTTTTAGCAGCCTTGAATCATCTTGCGACCATTCTGGGTCATCAGTAGATCTTTGCTGATTATCAGACTGCTGAGCTGTTTGATTAGATGGTTACCAAACCTCTGAAAGATGATCCATCATCCTACAGCGAAGTCTGGCAATGTTGATGATCTGTTTTGTCTCTTTGTACAAAGAGCAAGGACATGTGATAAGTCTTAAACAGGAAGGGAACACTGTCAATACACCGTATGTAAGCCTATCTTAAGATATCACCAACAGCTCTGTCATCACTGATCATTTAATGACCTCTAGTTTACTACTACACTACTATGACATCCCTATCACACTATAAAGTGTTTCACCGTTATCACTTTATAGCTGATAAGAGCTGGAGTTTGGCCTCTAGACATGTCATTCATCTAACATACACAAAACAAAAATGAATTCACATTAGTAGAACATAAACTATGTGTGTTGAACTCATCTTGGCCTCCAGGCAAGTTATTATGAATGAGTTTACAGTATACACATACCAAGGTGTGTGCTTCACTACACTTGTGCCTCACGCTGAGAGATTCAGTGTTCAGTGCTAGAGCTTTATGTAAACTCCATGATAGATGTCCCCCGAGTCACCCACAATATCACCACGTTTAGATGTCATGTCCAGATATTCCCCGAGACAAAAAGGTCAACATCTGCAGAAATTCACTTCAAATATCAAATGTGAATTAAATGTCAGGATTTTGTTGTCAGCAGAGATGACTATATTATCTACCAACAACGATACGTTAAACGCTCTCCATTCAGAAGTAAAAACACAAGTTATATACAGTATAAAAAAAACAAGTCATTAGTTCTATTCATTAAGAGTACACAAAATATTGTGACATAGACTCCATCCCATCCAAGGACACTACATTTTATATTCATGTAAAATCTCATCATCTCATCTGTGATTTTCTAACATGGCACATTACATTAACATAAACTGGTATTATTATTACTGGACACAGTGCATATACTGTTCACACTATGAACATTTCCTGCTCAATATTTTGGACATTTCATTCTCTTTAAATTTGTAACGGCTCTTTTCACTTACACATATTTTCCATTTTCTATTATTTATGATTATTTGATTTGTTTGTATATTTTGATTGTTATGCACCACAATAGCAAGTCAAGAGGTTTTGTCCAGTGCCACTATAACTTATTGGGTAACCATGATGACATCAGAGGCTCCTCTTCTTTATGTTCCACACATGCAAAGACCTTCAATGAATTACTGGGATAATTCCAAAGTAATGATTTGGTTCACAGGGTGTACTGAACTGAAGATGGAAGCATATCTAACTGAACACCCTGTGCCATAACATTCAGGACAAAAGCATCTGAGATAGAGGTGTTCAGTGTACAAGACATTTAACAAGCAGAGTCCCCTTGTTCTTGTGCCAAATCTACACACTATGAAGGAAAACATCCACCACTACTAACTCTGAGAAACAGCTCTGTAGATGTTATGTAAAAAAGATGGATGGAATGCTAACACACACTCACACACACACACACACACACACACACACGTGCACAGTCCACAGGCAGTCATGCAGGCTGGAGAAGACAGGAGGGATTTTCCCATACTGCCTCTGCAGCGGCTGGCCTAGATTCCACCCAACGATTGTCTCGTTGCAACTTGGCTATTATTAGAGCTGTATTATCAGGAGAGATGGAGTGAGAGAGGAGGGAGGAAGGAAACTGCAGAGAGGAAGAAAAAGTGTCAGAGAGAAGAGAAAAGCATGCCTTGTTTTTCTTCCAGTTTGTGTCCTCGCCTTCTGCTGAATATTCAACACTCTGTCTCCTTGGGTTTGTAGCAGTCGGCCGCTGTGTTCCCTACAGTATTCCATATTTGATAAAGACTGTTTGTTAGATCCTAGTTTTCACTGCACTTCCCTTGTAGTAATTGAAAGTCACCCCGGCTTCTGAAATACCTCAAATTAGAGGTAACTAAGGATTATTTTCATTCCTAGTCAATGTTTGTTTTAATTATGTTTGTCTTGAATAACCAATTACTCATATAGTCTATATAATGTCATAAAAAGTTCCCAAAATGTTCAATTTATGTGACCACTTGTCCCAAACCCAAATATATTCACTTCACAATGATACAAAATAGAGAAAAGAAGCAAATCCACACATTTGAGAAACTGGAAACAACAAATGTTTGACATGTTTTCTTGGTAAATTACCTAAACTGTTAATCACTTATTCAAATAGTTGTTGCCATAAACACTTGTTGGCATATCTGGAGGGATCAGACAGCTTAATCAGGTCTGCAGAGCTAAAGCCACATGGAAACTGATTTGTGCCGCTCAGATTTGCATGTTCTGAAATGTGATACTGCATATACAGTAATGTCTAGAGTCATGCAATAGTCATGTCATGTAAATGATATATGGCATGTAGCCTTCAAATATCTGTACATACGTGCTGGTAGCATGGATGTATTATAAGAACTGGATACCGGACTGAAAATGGCGCCCATTCAATCCATACACCAAAAAAAGTTTCTAGCTTCCGGGTTTACTTCCACGGTGCGACCCACTGAATATGCACAGCGGTGTTTCCCCCACATTGTGATGACGTCATGCTTTTTTAAATAAATTTTCTCCACTTGAGGAAAGTTTTACAAATAAAAATCCTCCATGGATCAAAAATTCATAATAGAGAGAGTTATAATTGACTTTGTTTGCAGTTTGAAGGTGTCTGTCAACAGTTTTTCAGACGTCTCTTTTATAATGGTGACCTATGTTGAGAAGCTTTTTGGGCTGCAGAGGGATTTTTCGCTGCAGTACTGTGAGTGGCCACTGGGAAAAATTGGCTGCAAGGCTGAGCGATGGAGCCCTATCTAGCTCTAATGATACATCCATGGCTTCAAGGCATTCTTCTTCTTTGGCATTTAACAGCAGACTAGAACACTTGTAGGCGTATGTATATGCTTCCCCTGTCAGATCTGGAAGAATCACATCCCCTGTACCTACGCTACTGTAGAAAAACGAGTACCATCACGTTTTCAGAATTTTGGCATGGACTTGGTACTGAAGTATCATTTCTTGTGACATAATCTAATATATCTTATTCCTCTGTGCCGTAGTCCTCCATTCCTCAAAAACTATTAGAACGCATCTATGAGTCACACTGTTGGACTGGGTAACATGATCCTTTATTACCATGAACACACACACTGTATTTATTTTGACTTAATCCCTCACACACCATTCTGCTGCCAGAAATTCTCAAATGTGGATTCATCCGCTGCTGAAAATAGTCCCCAACAAATGGACTATTTTCTCCTGTTTGAGTAACGTTTGTTAAAAACTACAGTGACCAGCTGTTTTACATTTTTTTTTTAATGAAATTATATATGTGAACTGTTCAGTAGGGAACAATAGGGTTGGAGCTGAAAGCCACATTTGTGTTGATCTTGGTGTGCAGTAAAAATGTGATTGATCGGCCAGGTAACATGAACATAAATCTACATTATTTACCAGTGACAAGAGCAAAAGTGTGTCAGAGGTTTTAATTGAGCTCTACCTGATTCACTTCAGCCCTGGATTCATTTTGGTTCCACTTTGATGCTGTAAACATGTTGAGTCTGATATCCTGCGGTAGCCAAGTAAACATATTTGCATTGGACAAAATTGCTGTGTTAATGAAATGCATGGCATAGGAAAATGTGGAGACACAATTAAAGATAAAACAGATTTCAGCCTGGATTCAGTGGTTCAGAAGGAAATGTTTTAGTCAGTATTTTCCCAGTAATACGTCTACAACAACACAGGGCTATTTTTGGAATGCGCCTTTTCCTTCCCTCTCTTCCTCTCACCTCTCCCTCCCTCCCTCTCTCCTGGGCCCACACATCCTTCGTACGGAGGAGATGAGAGGAATAAAGAAGGGGAAGGTGGGTCACATCACTCTGCTCAAGGCTGTTTACTTTGCTTCTGTCTCTCTTTTCTTGCTCTTGCTCTCCATCTTTTTCTATGTTTATCTATTTTTCTGTCTGCCAAGTTTTTTTTCCCTCTCTCCTTCTTCTCCCTACTTTTTCTCTCTTTTCCACATTTCCACTCTCTCAAATCTCTGTCCTGCGTTGTATCGCATGTCTCCACACTTCCTACGGTTGTCGCCGTCTTCTGTCTGCTCTCGTTCCCATGTGGGTCTGACAGTGAGAGAGGCAGAAAAAGATGGAGAGAGAGATGACCTTGTAGAAGAGGGGATGCCTCTTCATGCTGTCATTGGCTATTACTTCAGCTCATCTGCGCTCTTATTCTATCTCGCTCCTTCACATTACTTACATCCCAGTGAGCGTCCACAACAGAGCCACTCTTGTGTGTGTTCTGTCTGTCTCTGTTGTATTGGAGCTTTAACCTGGTTACAACCATTTAAGCCCATCTCTGTTGTAATCTTGTTAAACCATATTGAGATTGTTTTGTGAGAGTTTGGTGACTTAACTGAAACACTGAATGTTTTCCTGACCTCATTTATTTTGTGTTACCTCATGTGTTGCTTTGATCTAAAGCTGTTGCCTGTGGACTACTATGGGTACTCAGGGATGATGGTGGTCTCTTGAGCCCATTAATTGTAGTGTTTTACATTACTGTTGGCAGAAAGAGGACACATATGTAGCCTATTCAGACAAGGCCAAAGATGATGATGTGACAATGCAAACTTCAATAATGGAATTGGAATAAACTTGTACGAAGCAGTTTTGATAATCGAATAAGCAATTATGAAATTTATTATGTAAAAAGTCAGTTCACTCACGCTATTTCTCTCTTTTTCGGCTGTAGAAAAAACAGCCTTAGTCGCTGGGACCTCATTTGATGTTCCAAAATCAGAACAAGGTCAGAGTAGGGCCGTCGAGGCAGTTTGACGTGCCTCATAATGCTTCTGGTGCATCTTCAGCCATTTAAAATAATAGATGTACTTCACAATGCTTGTGTCAGACACTTTCAGTGTGGTTGAGCCTGAAGGCTGTCTTCTGCTAGCCGTCTCTAGCTGTTTTCACATATGAACTCCAGACAATGTCTGCAGAATCAGGTCTGGACATTTTCCGAAGTTGCCCTTCCACACATGTAGCATACAACAGGAGATTGTCTGTGTCAGACGTGTTCTAACCTACCAGAAACACACTGCGGTTGTAATTCAGCGTTCTAAAAATTTTCAACAGTAATAAAACGGCTTTTATTTTATGAGAAATCACAGGAAGTCCTCTGTCATACTAGTGCTTAGCTGGCTTATCCAGCACCAGACACATGTGTAAAATATAGTGTCTGTGGATGAGAGAGGAGTTGACTACTGGAAGTCAAAGACATCATATTTAGGTTTATGTTCTGCTTGTTCAACAGTTGGATAGATTGCTATTAAATACATTTGGAGAGGATTTGAATTGCTATTTTTATTTTCAACTCTTATCATTTTGGTGCAGATGATTTTCCTTTGGTGCTGGCTAAAACCTCTTTGAGGGCACCAAAAATTCCTCCATGCAGGAAAAACCCTGATATCAAGTGGGTATCTGCCACATTTACAGTCTTTTTAGCATCAAATTCCCTCTTTGTGGTTCCTCGGGCAGTGTTTCTCTGTTGAGCTGCGGTGGAAGAAGGGAAGAGGGACTTTAGCACTAAAAAGACTGTAACGTTGAAAAATATCTATTTGATTTGGATGACTGAAGCTTCATATTAGCTTCAGATAAACTTCAAGAGGACTGTGGATTTTGCCCTCCATCACTTCCATTGTAAGGTCATTATGAAGGGATCTTCTAATGGTCAGTATGAACAGGAGGAATGATTACAGCAAGAAAAACATGTTTAATGTTCATTTGGGCTCCTGACTGTTGTTTTAAGACACACTTGAAAGATTGTGAACCTGTCGTTTAAGTTTGAAGAGCTGGACGTGGTTGAAATGTGCTGACACTTTTATACAGTAGTTAATAGTAGTTGTCCACTGATATCAGTGACAGTAGTTGAATGTTAAATGGTCAAGTTATCTGTTGGAAGTATTCAAACATTGACTAATGACTAATAGCAAGTGTGTGGCTGAGAATGCAGCTGTGGAGGTGTGTGTGTGTGTGTGTGTGTGTGTGTGTGTGTGTGTGTGTGTGTGTGTGTGTGCGCGCAGAGCCAATGAGGATGGCTGAAAAACATTTGACTGACATGTTGGCCTGGATGCAGCAGCAAGCTATACTGGAACATCCACAGCACGGCTCATTCACCTTCAGTCTAATCATGCATGATGAACTGGCGGGTCCCAAGATTGCCATCGCTCCATCTCTTACTCCACCTCTTCATCATCCCTCTTTCTCTCTTCCCCTCCATCTCCCTTTAGCTTTACGTCTTCTCACTGAACAATTGCCCTGCCATTCTCCTCTCTAGCAATTTCAGTAGTAATGGAACCTTGCATACACACACACACACTCACACTCACTCTGAGTCTCTGTGTTTTGTATTAGGAGGGAACATCAAACGTGTCTTTTCATAGAAGCCCTACTTGAATTTCTTTTTTAGCATGATGAGATTTCTGCTTCTCTGCTCACTCTGTCCCCGCATGATGAGATTTCTCTCTCTGTGTGTCTGACTCTTTCTTGCATGTTGGTAATTGCAAGGGGAAAGCCAGCCAGCAGCCCGGCGACTCAGAAGCTGCTTCATATATTTATGTACGTCTGGGGGACCATCTTTCTATCAAAGTGTCTCTCTCTCTCTCTCCCTCTATGTTTCTCTCTCTCTCTCTCTCTCTCTCTGATTGATATTCTGTAGCAGTAGAGAGCAGCAGCATCATTTGGTCCGTTGTCAGGGAAGGGGCGCCTTGGTTACGGCGTTGTCAACCTGGTTGCCATTGTGGGAGGCTAGTCACTCGGTTACCAGGCAGCTCCACTCTCCTCCTTTTTTCCCTTCATCTCATCCATCCTCCTTTTTTTTCTTTCTGTCCTCTTTTCCTTTCCTCACCTCGAATCCTTTTTGCCCTTAGTTGTATTCGACATCAGTGGGTACAGATGATGCTCTCCTCCCTATTGTCATCTTCAGCGTTTCTTTTCTTTGTTCTTGACATCACATTGCTCACATCTCTCCCCTTTTCTACCAACCTTGTCTCTTTTATTTTACTCCTTGATTCCCCCTCCTTTTTATCATCTCTTCTCCTTCATGCTTCGTTTTCTGCTGTCTGTCACTAGTGATGCTTTCCTCTTCATAATTTTCATCTTACCTCTCTTTGTCTGTCTCCTCCCTCGTGCCTTTGAATCCATTTCTTACTTCATCTCATCCTTCTCTTTGTTAATTCATCATATTTTTATTGGTCTTTTATTCATTACAGAGGAGTCTGATTATAATTTGTAACCTTTAATTAATGTTTCCTTTATACCTCTCTTTTCACCCATCGTGCCGTCCTTTCCTTTCTCTCTCCTCATGAGTTATTTTTCATTTGTTACATAATTAGTTATTTGTTTGGTTGTCCTCATTCACCTTTCTTATTATCCTCTGCCATTCTCTCTCTCTGCTCTTATATATTGTGTCAGCTTTTCCTTTTTTCTTTCATTGTCTGCCTCTTGGCGGTTTCACACGAGCACAACAGCGACTTGTCTTTTTCAGGCTCAGCTGCTGTCTGTATCTCTGCTGTTGTGTGATTTTTCTCCCTTTTGTTTTTCCATCTCACCCTCCCTTGTTTCTAAATGAAAGCATTCTGCTGCCTCTGTTTTTGTTGTATTGTAGTAGAGCTCATATGCCACTCTGGGACTCTTACAGTGTTAAAGTGCCTTATCCATCAGGACCTGTTGATCAAAATAAACCAACAGATAGCCAGTTGACTGTGTTCCAGTTCATGCAGCTTGTGGCAGGAGAAAAATCCACTGGAATATAAAGCATGCCGTTCACATTTCCTGTTTCCTTGAAATGAATATAAGATTTTTTTAAGTGCTTGCATTCCCCAAGATCCTGTCTGTCTTATTCCAAGCTGAAGAAACATGTACATCAATGTTTGCTGCAGGCTGGGCTTTACATGGGCTTTGAGGCTGTCCTTCAACCATTACCTGCAGTTGATGTAGTCAGGCTGGCCAGCCGAGGGGCACTCCAGCCATTTACTACTGCACTCACAAAAAGTTGGGGGACTCGCAACAGACAGATTTAAAAGAATGGTCAAAACCTAACCAACAGAGGCTGAAATATCTTTATTTATCTTCCCTTGTATGGGTCAAGCTCTAAAAACACTGTTTCCTACATCTCCCATGATGCAACACCTAGCATCTTTTCAGATTGATCTAGACCCTCCCTGACTGGTAAACAGCCACATCTTCCACACTACGTGATGTGCATCAAACAAGACTATTATCATGTAAGCGCAACATCCCACACACAAATCCTTTGTTGCATGTCATCCTCTGCCACCTCTCCCCCTCATTCTAACACTGACACACTGTGCTGTGAGCCACTGCTGCCATATGTCCCTCCAATAACACTCACATGTGCTGCAGCACTTATAGTAGGCTGGAATCACAGCTTTGTAACTTATGTTTTTATCACATTAACTCATAATTACACATTTACTATGATGTTCTAATATTATGTTGTTTTTTCTAACAAGGAAACAATAGTGATTGTTTTGAAGATCTTTCGCCAAAATAATCTCATATAGCCCTGATTTTTAATACATACTGTTTTAATGAATGAATTACTCAATAAATAAAGTGATGATGATGATATGCCCATCCAATGAAGAGCTCTTATAATACATCCATGCTCGAGTGTAGCGGTTTGACCATCGCCATCTTGGATTTGACCGTCGCCATGTTTGATTTTTGGAGCCAGAAGTGACCATATTTGGACAAGAGGGTGGAGCTGACCACAGCGCTAGCTGCTAGCTTGGTTAGCACGGTGCATGTACAATATATGGTTAACAGTGATAATGCTAATGCTAATTTTTGCTAGCGAAAAACAGGCTTAAAACTGTTAAAACAAAATGTACTTACCAGAAAAACTGATCATCTGACTCATTGGTGGATCTTTTATTTATCAACCAAACGCTGAACAAGACTTCTCTTAGGTGACCAAAATGTTACAATTCACTTTAGTGAACTGAAAACACACTGTGAAATAGCAGCAGCTACGCCTATACGCCATGGTTACGTTACGTAAGCAACGTTGTCGCCGTGGTAGCGTCTTGTCAATCACAACGTAGCCACGTCCTAAAGCATACGCTGCTTTATCGTCTATTTTACTGTAAATGGGACCATTATTTACAAAATGAACATCATGATGCATTGAAGACAACGTGATACTAGCGATTGAGACCATAAACTCACAAGGAAACAGTTCACTGAGGTAATAAATGAAGAGAGAAGTAGGATCATTTTCTCATAGACTTCTATAGTCGGACTTCTTTTTGCAGCCAGTGGAGTCGCCCCCTGATGGCCTTTAGATAGAATACATTGGCTTCATTTTTCAGCCCTGAAAGCTGCCGCCTGGTTGAATCTGTTTTAGACAGGTGTTGATTGACTTATGGTGGAGGCTGTAGTTTCAGTATTACAGTATGTTTTGGGAGGTGCACTTGTTAACAACTGTTGCAGAACTACTGGTGGAAAGGCTTGGATTCAAATGCCCCTAATAGTTTTAATTTTGTGTATGTGTGTGTGTGCACACCCTTTGGACTCTACTTGTTCTATGTGTTTGTGGTAGTGGGGGTGGAGGGTAAAGGGGATAAAGGACTCTTTTTAGCTTGGCTAGCCTACATGTTTTCTGTGCAGTCAAGCTCAATAAATCAGATTAGAGTTTTTGGAGAGCGGGATAAAGCTTAGTGTGTGTGTGTGTGTGTATGTGTGTGTGTGTGTGTGCGTGTGTGTCTGGACATGACTTACTGCAGGGCAAGGCTGGGGTTGAGAGAGAGAGAGAGAGAGAGAGAGAGATCCTAACCAAATACAGGCTGATGTGACCACAAATTGGCAATCGAAAAAGGACAACAACAACAAAAAAAATCATACTGTTACCACTATACTAATATATACTCATATGCCATACTAATATATATCAATCTTTATGTTATATTAATGTCATTTTGTTTCATTAACTCTTGATGCTTTGGCAATATTGTTGTGTCATTCATGCCAATAAAACAAATTGGAATTTGAGTGAGTGAGAGAGAGAGAGGGATAGATCATGTAGCTGCTTGAAAACCTTAATAAGGCACCAAAAGAACCCACAACTCCACTGCAGTACAGAATGAGAGTGAGCGCTGTGCACTGATGGATTCAACCTGGTTGACTCTTCACATCTAGGTCATTCCCAATGAAATAAGAAAGATACATAGAAAAAAACACACACTTTTCTCTTTTTTCCTCAACCCGTGTATATCACAATTCAGCAGACTGGATATGAAGAAAACACACACACAGATGGGCTTCAAATATACACATATAGTAGTACGCATACACCTGTGCATATACACACACCCCAGTTCTTGGTCCTCGTCTTCATATGAATGTAGTCTTCTATTATTCCAGTGCTCTGAGTGAAGCCCCCACTCTGTTAGATCTATATTCTGTATTGGTATGTGTTTTTCCTGTGTTCTCTGGCGCTCTATTTAAAAGGCAGATTCTGCTGCTCTCTCTGCATTGGTCGTTTGCTTTCATGCCTTGTGCTCATTGGCTGCCATCAGCCTCCAGTGCAGCCAGCCAGAAAGCCGCTCTGCAGCTGTTAGTGATGGGCAGATTATACACCACTGCATTCACACACACACACACACACACACACACACACACACACACACATATATATATATATATATATATATATATATATATATATATATATATATATATGTATATATGTATATATATATATATATGAAGCTTCTACATTTTCAGTTGTTGTTGACATTGTCAGAAATGTGTTAATTCTACTTGCATTGCAAGTGCAAATGGTGCATTATATTCAAAAGTGTTCCTAATATTTTGCCCCCCTCATGTATGTTAAAGGAGTGGACAAAATATTAGAAACACCGTTCAATAGTACACCACCATATATACACACATGCGCACACACACACACACACACACACACACACACACACACAAACACACACACAAACACACACACACACACAGTCTCATTGACTGTGCACAGCCACTTCACTTTCTGGCTCATGTCCACTTATTCCTCTCTGTCTCCGGCCTTGTGTCAGCTGTTGTTCTTCGCTGCACACTCAAGGCCTTTAAACCTGAGAGAGGCGCTCAGCTGCATCTCAACTCTTATTTCACAAGGGAAAGGCTGGACTCACATTGACTCTAAAGTCCCCCCCCCCTCCTCAACCCCCCACTGCAAATGTAAAGCTGCAGTTAAACATGACTGAATCTGACGCCTGGGACACACAGGGTGCGTGAGCAGCGCGTGTGCGTCGCTGAACTGCTGCGTCTCGCACGCTTGCAGCGTCCACACAGGCAGCGTGTCTGCTGCGGCTCTTCTGCTGCGCTGCTACTGGCAGCCCTATCTTTCTATTGTTTTTCCCTGTCTATTTCACGCGGAGAAAATAGGCGAGACCTTGAATCTCTAGATGACGCGACACAGCAGCATGTGTGGCTGCTCTAACCTGTTAACATGGGTGCCGAAATGAAAAGCAAGAGGTTCCACGATGCTCACGCATCCTGTGTGTCCCAGGCGTTAGGATATTATCAGAAATGATAAGAGCTGATAATGAGCACTGTGTGGAATAGAAGATGCTCTGAACACACTGGCTAGATTTCCTACCTTGTTAATTAGAAATAGAAGGTGTCACGCCTGTTTCTGTTTTTTGATGCTTGCTTTAATCATGATTTTACTGTTTAAATGTCAATTGGTCAAAGCCATCTTAAACAGTCACCATAATGGTAGTTATGCTGCTGACACACTGCTGAACAGTAAGGGGTCTCCAGCATCATCAGGGGCACTGCTGAAGATTCTGGGCCCCTGGAAACAGGTTCCTCAGGGCCCCCTATTCACCTCTGGGCTCATCAATCATTCAGCTACACACCTATCATCTGTACATTGTGGAGCAGGGTTGTATTGGATGAGCTGAGTCTATGGTCAGCTTCATTCTTGTGTCTAGGTCAGTTAGTTGGTACTATCACCAGGCCATAAGAACAGAGTGACACACAGCCTGCAGTGATGGTGAAGAGCTGATATTGATTATGTCAGACGCTGCACAGTGTTGTAAATATGACATCCGCTCTCCTTTGTTCTCTCTGTCTTTTATTTCTGCTCACTGTGGCTGGCTCAGAACTCAGTGTTTGCGTGTGTGTGTGTGTGTGTGTGTGTGTGTGTGTGTGTGTGTGTGTGTGTGTGTGTGGCCAGTGCTCACTGCTGGCTCTGGTTACTATAGCAACAGACTCACCAGACACTTAGTTTCCCCATTCCTATCATGTGTATGTTTTTCTTGACTGAATACTCGGTGTACTCTGTGTGCTTTTCTTTTTCTTTCTGTGTGTGTGTGTGTGTGTGTGTATGTGTTTGTGTGTGAGGGTTATTAATATGCTTGCTGATAATAATCAGTGCATGCAGACAGATCACACTGACAGCAGGATGGAATCTATAGTTCTGTTCTTCTCATTTCATCCCTTGTGTGTATGTACATAATCTATATGCAGATGAATAAATGAGACTCCAGACACTGACACACACACACACACACACACACACAGACACAGACACAGACCTAAAGCGATTGACACAACAGGTTTAACAGGAATGTGGTGTCTCACTCTCCCTGTCAGAGAGGCAGAGTGACTTCATCAGACTGTACAGCGGTAGACGAGGCTGACAGCTGTATTAGAACTGCACTATTCACTTGATGATGATAGTGATGAGGATTTTATTCATTATAAGTACACTTGATCAGGTGCTATATTGACTCTTTGCATTTGGAGTGTCTGCTCTGCATCAAACCAGGTGTTGCAAGTGTACTGGAACAGTTTGCTTTGTGACATTTTTATCCCAATAGGGTCCAGGTGTATTTACCTGAAGACACTTATGTATTCACACCGTTGAAATCAGATTGAAGTCAGATAAAGCTGAGTTGTAGAGGAGTTCCTGTTATAGTAGACCAGAGATAATGAACTAAAACTCAAATAAAGCTTTACGCTGTCTTTGAAATGGGTAGAAAATGCACTTAACCAAACAAGGTTGGGTTGTGACTGCTGCAGCAGTGTCTAATGTTTTCTAAGGAAAATAAGAGGAGGTCTAGCCCATGTTTTTATTGGTTTAGTCTCTTACAGAAATAATCCATTCTATACTGGTTGACCAGGGAGAGCCTCAACCTGAAGTGATTGAAACACAACTAGTCAGTGTTATTCTGTCATCCAAATGAAAGATTGCAAATTAATTGTGACTATAAAGCAACCAAAGAAGTTATTGAAGTCTTTGTTGTACATGTGTGAAGAGATTTTTCTGATATAATATAGAACAATGGATCACTTTGATTATACAGTATGTGATCATCATATTAGCCAGCTTCAGTAATTACATTTTTTTTCACCTTTATTATAACTGAGTTCACCATCAGACAGACATGAATTACAAATCTGAATTACAGAATTCACCACATATATATATACACACACCCACTGGCCACTTCATTAGGTACACCTGTGCAATCCAATACAACAGCTCTGCCATAAATTCTACTTTTATGAGTAGTAAAGTAAAGTAAGTAGTAAGTAAAGTTACTTTACATTTCTACATTTTCAGTTTGTGTTGACATTTTCAGAAAGGTTTATTGTTATTATTGAGGTGGTAGTGGGTGGTGATGGTGTGCAGCTACTGTATTTCAGTTCCAGCACTGGCTGACTGAGCACAGCCCTATAATTCACTGTCCCTGCATGGCCTGTTCCTGGCCCTGGGCCAACTGCCAACAGTTAGTGTTAGATTGACTTTTAATGACCTGGGCTGACATACAGGCTGGCTATAATGTGAAAATATGCGTGTGTGTGTGTGTGTGTTTGTACACACCCTGTTAAGTTGTGGTAGTAATGCTAGTCTACCAGAGCTTTACTGGAACACACACACACACAAACACTAGAGAAGCTGCTGGTGTTACAGATCAGCTGGTGTCCCTGTTGACTCATGACTTTGATCTGAATGAGGTAGTGGTTTCTTGTAGTGATGACACATGTTGAAAACAGGAAGTAAACATTCCTGGTGAAAGTTTTTTTTCTTTCTTCAGACTTAAGAACGTGCAGATCAAGTTCTTTTTTTGGCCTCTACACAGCATGTGTAGTGAAAGCAGCATGTCCTCTGTCTGTGTCTACACAGGATGCATTCAGGCTCAGGATTCAGTGTAGGCCACTGGGGTTTTGGCAGCGCTCAGAGCCCGACACGCAGTCACTGTAGTTATACATGTGAAACAGAAGAAAACATACTTGTGTCAAGTGTAAAACTAAGCTTCATGTTGCGATTGAGTGAAACACAAGCTGTTGCACAGCCTGTGTAGACTGTTGCTGTATTAATTACAGTAGAAACATATCTGCTCCATCACAAGTGTGTGAGACAGATGACTGAAAAATGCTGCTGAACCACTTTCTGTATAGACTAGGGTGAAAGTGTGTTGGTGCTTATTGTTAAAAAGACAGCTGACAATCATATTCCACAATGAGTGGAAGTCAAATTGGATTCTAAAAATAGCACTTACATCACAGCTCAATTAGCATTTCACTTAGCACTGTCATCTTGCAGAGCAATCCAAGATACTGTCTGTATCTGTTGGGATGTGTGTGTGTCCTGTTTAAACACTACCAAACCAAGGTCAATAATGCTTATACGACGTCCACATCATTTGGTAAATCATGTTTCTGATCATTATTGAAATGCCTCCACACTGACAGGACAAGCTGTTAATTAAAGTGAATTAAGGACAGATGTTAATTACACTCATCTAAAGTGAAACGGAGACAGAGTGACAGTTAGAGGTTAACCTTTGTTGTCTGGAATGAATCAGAGATGAAGGCATGGATAGAGGACGCTGAAGCATGTGAGAGTGATGGATTAGATCAGATGAGGAGCGTCCCGGAACGACTGCCACCGATGCAACTGAAATGGGAGTGAGAGAGCAGTAATCCAGCGGAGGTGGAGATGTAGAGCGCGAGATGTGTAGGCTGACGGAGAGATGGAGGGATAGATGGAGGTGGTAATAAACAGAGGGAGAGGCTGCAGCAACAGTAAACAAAGGAGGACAGAGTGACGTAGCTGCCCTTGCTGTCTACTGGCTGGGAGTGATCACTCAGTTGACTGCAGTAGTGCATTATGGGAGAGGGGGGAGGGTGAATGAGGAAAGATGCACCCGTTGATCCTTCCCGCCCCCCCCCCCCTCTCTCTGCTTATAGAGGTAAGAGCGGGGGAGGGGGCGGTTTCTATAGACGGAGGAATGAGAGAACAGGGAGTGAAGATGCTGTCATAGAGAAGCACTCACAACACTCACTGGCTTGTATCTATGTGCTCTGTGTTACAATATAATGACCTGCACATACTGAGGCATAGACCTACTTTATCTCTTCAACTGTGCTCTTATGTTCTGCAACAGATTTTTGCTTGAGAAAAATTGTTACATTTTCTTGCGTATAAGCAGTATTGATCAAATGTAAAATTAGATGTAGCATGGCTTCACATGACACCAGCTTATATTCTAACACTGCATGGAACACACTCAGTAATACATGTTAATGCTACTTTTATTTCATCCCAGTTGCATTATATACCAAGAGATAACAATATGCTGAAGAGATGAGATTTTATTTTGAAAGAGATTTCTGTTTTGTCAGTACTACTACTTCTCATTCTTCTCGTTCTCCTATCTCCATCTTCCTCTTCTCTTCTTTTCCTTCCTATTCTTCTTATCTTTCTCCTCCTTCTCTTTTTCCTCTCTCATTCTCCTTCTACTTCCCCCTCTTCATGTTCCCTTCTTTCCCATTTGTCCTTTTGTTCTCTCTCTTCACCTGTGCTACGTCTTCCTCTCTTTTCTTTTCTCATTCATGAGTTTAGTTTTATTTTTGCACAATGTCAATCAGTGAAGCACAGCCGTATACGTGGAGTGATTTTTTTCTAGAAACCATACTGGTGTTTGTAAAGAACTGAATTAGACATCTAGATGAAAAAGAATCCTTTTGTATATCATTTTTTTTCTAATATTTTTGAAAAACATGACAAAATAGATATGAGTCTCTAGTGTAAAACAACATGGATCATCTGCTTTTAAATCTTCTGTGGCTGCAATAATGACTGTTTCACCTGTTTGACCATGAATGCAGCTGAAGATGTTTTAGTTAATCAATTACATCACTTTATTTATTAGATAGCAGTGGGCTTTAGAGAAGAGATAACAGGAAGGTTTCTTGGAATAAAATCCAGTGGATTACCATGACAAGCAGAAATTTCGTTAGCCAATTCATAACCAATATAAACAAAAAAATCATGACATATTTGAGCTCTATCAAAGGGATTATTGAGAGAATTTTCACCAAATTTTTCACTGACATATTTCTATTTTGCAGATCTAATTGAATGAATATACTTATATATATATAATATACTTATATCTATAGGATTTAAACCAGCATGGGTAAGAGGAGTAGGATTTAATATGTAATGTAAACCAAGGCTTGTTGAAGTCTTGAGTGTATATCCTGCTATGACTGCCAAGTGGAAAACATTCATTAAAACTAAAACTAAATAATTCATAAACATTCAATAACATTCATAAAATTTTGATATGCAAAATCAGCATTATTTCCCTCATATAGATCATCTCATGAAATACTGGTGTGCATTATTCTCTTG